>NW_024347724.1:0-781 GCF_902729225.1 Pteropus medius
TTGTCATTGATTTCTGATAACTTTAATACAATGTGTCTTGGTGAAGGCCTTTTTGGGTTGAAATAATTGGGTGCTCTGTTGACTTCTTAAATTCCAAGCTCCAGCTCATTCCTTAGATTTGGGAAATTCTCATCCACTATTTATCTGAAAATGCTTTCTAGTCCCTGCTCCTTTTCGTCGTCTTTGGTAATGCCCATTATTCTTATATTTCCTCTCCTGATGGTATCAGCTAGTTGTTGTATTTCTTTTTCATTATTTCATTCGGTTTCTCTCTTCCTCCTTCTGACTTATTTCTAGATTTCTCTTTGATATCACTGATCCTGTCCTCCATTTGGTCGACTGCATTTCCCAGGCTTGCTATTTCATTTTTCAACTCTTGTAGTGTGTTATTCATCTCCAGAATATATATTCTGTTCTTCTTTGGAATTTCAATCTCCTTGCTCTGCTCATTTAGTTGTTGTTTTAATTCCTGCAATTGTTTATATGATTTGTTTTGGATCTCACTGAGTTTTTTCAGAAGTATCATCCTGAGGTCTCTGTCATTTAAGTCTCATATTTCTATGCCTGTCAGCTTATTTTCTGGAGAATTTTCTCTTTCTTTCTGAGATGCCTTGCCACCTTGGTTGTTCATGGTGTTTAATAGACTATTTCTCCACCTGGCATTAATGGAAGTGTATTCTGCAACCACCACCAGCAAAAATCAACTGTTGTTCCTCTGCAGTCCTGCCCTGCTTCTCTGCTTTCTACCCTGATGACTGTGCCCTGTAGCAGGCTGGCCACA
>NW_024347725.1:0-14992 GCF_902729225.1 Pteropus medius
TTGAGCCAGAATCGCATTCTTCCGAGAAAAGGCTCACTTGCGGCAAATGCACAGCCCTCCCGGGGCCTTGGGGCTCTGTGGGCGATGCTCGGTCATCTGCGGGTACTGGGGTAGCGAAGTTGGAGGAGCACTCACTGACACTTTGAGCTCCAGAGGTACAAACTACGTCTCATTCGTCTCTGTATCCTCTTGCAGGGTTCACGGCCACCCACAGACAGCGTAGCCAGGGATGCTTTGGCCCTCCGTCCATGGGGGCCGTCACCCGCTGGAAAGAGGTCAGCTGGGAGACACCGCAGACAGCTGTGGGTCTGAATTCGGCCTCCGTGCCTTAGGAGCTTTGCGATCAGCTCTTTGAGCCTTTCATTTCTTCATTTTGAATGCGTCCCCGGGGACCATTACTACCATCCCAGGCTGAAAGGTGAGGGAGAGGAAGGTGTCTGCTTCCGTCCTGAAGTCTGATTTCCACTGCGGAAAGCGGGAAGGAGCCGAGGCCTTAGGAAGGAGCCCCCGGGCCTCTGGGATGAAAAGAGATCATGCTGAATTGTGGCTCTGGAACGCCCGGTGTCCACACTGCGGGGAGGTGGAGGTGCTAGGAGCGGCCTGTCTTCTGTGGTAGACCAGGGGTCCACGCAGGTTTCCTTCGAAAATCCACCATATACATATATATGCATATAGATGAATATATATATGCATATATATGTACATGGTAGCTTTGGCGAAAAGCTCTCTGGTGATGTCCATTTTGAGCCAGAATCGCAGACTTCCGAGAAAAGGCTCACTTGCGGCAAATGCACAGCCCTCCCGGGGCCTTGGGGCTCTGTGGGCGATGCTCGGTCATCTGCGGGTACTGGGGTACCCAAGTTGGAGGAGCACTCACTGACACTTTGAGCTCCTAGAGGTACAAAGTACGTCTCATTCGTCTCTGTATCCTCTTGCAGGGTTCACGGCCACCCACAGACAGCGTAGCCAGGGATGCTTTTGGCCCTCCGTCCATGGGGGCCATCACCCGCTGGAAAGAGTTCAGTTGGGAGAGACACTGCAGACAGCTGTGGGTTGGTCTTGAATTGGCCTGCGTTTTGACACATCAGCTCTTGAGCCTTTCATTTCTTCATTTTGAATGCGTCCACGGGGACCATCACGACCATCCCAGGCAGAAAGGTGAGGGCGAGGGAGGTGTCTGCTTCCGTCCTGAAGTCTGATTTCCACCGCGGAAAGCGGGAAGGAGCCGAGGCCTTAGGAAGGAGCCCCGGGGCCTCTGGGATGAAAAGAGATCATGCTGAATTGTGGCTCTGGAACGCCCGGTGTCCACACTGCGGGAGGTGGAGGTGCTAGGAGCGGCCTGTCTTCTGTGGTAGACCAGGGGTCTACGCAGGTTTCCTTCGAAAATCCACCATATACATATATATGCATATAGATGAACATATATATGCATATATATGTATATGGTAGCTTTGGCAAAAAGCTCTCTGGTGACGTCCATTTTGAGCCAGAATCGCAGACTTCCGAGAAAAGGCTCACTTGTGGCAAATGCACAGCCCTCCCGGGGCTTTGGGGCTCTGTGGGCGATGCTCGGTCATCTGCGGGTACTGGGGTAGCGAAGTTGGAGGAGCACTCACTGACACTTTGAGCTCCTAGAGGTACAAACTACGTCTCATTCGTCTCTGTATCCTCTTGCAGGGTTCACGGCCACCCACAGACAGCGTAGCCAGGGATGCTTTGCCCCTCCGTCCATGGGGGCCGTCACCCGCTGGAAAGAGGTCAGCTGGGAGACACTGCAGACAGCTGTGGGTCTGAATTCGGCCTCCGTGCCTTAGGAGTTTTGCGATCAGCTCTTTGAGCCTTTCATTTCTTCATTTTGAATGCGTCCCCGGGGACCATTACGACCATCCCAGGCTGAAAGGTGAGGGAGAGTGAGGTGTCTGCTTCAGTCCTTAAGTCTGATTTCCACTGTGGAAAGCGGGAAGGAGCCGAGGCCTGAGGAAGGAGCCCCGGGGCCTCCGGGATGAAAAGAGATCATGCTGAATTGTGGCTCTGGAACGCCCGGTGTCCACACTGCGGGGAGGTGGAGGTGCTAGCAGCGGCCTGTCTTCTGTGGTAGACCAGGGTTCCACGCAGGTTTCCTTCGAAAATCCACCATATACATATATATGCATATAGATGAATATATATATGCATATATATGTATATGGTAGCTTTGGCGAAAAGCTCTCTGGTGACGTCCATTTGAGCCAGAATCGCAGACTTCCGAGAAAAGGCTCACTTGCGGCAAATGCACAGCCCTCCCGGGGCCTTGGGGCTCTGTGGGCCATGCCCGGTCATCTGCGGGTACTGGGGTGGCGAAGTTGGAGGAGCACTCACTGACACTTTGAGCTCCTAGAGGCACAAACTACGTGTCATTCGTCTCTGCATCCTCTTGCAGGGTTCAGGGCCGCCCACAGACAGCGTACCCGGGGATGCTTTGGCCCCTCCGTCCATGGCGGCCGTCACCCGCTGGAAAGAGTTCAGGTGGAAGACACTGCAGACAGCTGTGGGTCTGCATTCGGCCTCCGTGCCTTAGGAGCTTGGCGATCAGCTCTTTGAGCCTTTCATTTCTTCATTTTGAATGCGTCCACGGGGACCATTACGACCATCCCAGGCAGAAAGTTGAGGGAGAGGGAGGTGTCTGCTTCCGTCCTGAAGTCTGATTTCCACTGCGGAAAGCGGGAAGGAGCCGAGGCCTTAGGAAGGAGCCCCGGGGCCTCTGGGATGAAAAAGAGATCATGCTGAATTGTGGCTCTGGAACGCCCGGTGTCCACACTGCGGGGAGGTGGAGGTGCTAGCAGCGGCCTGTCCTCTGTGGTAGACCAGGGGTCCACGCAGGTTTCCTTCGAAAATCCACCATATACATATATATGCATATAGATGAATATATATGTATATGGTAGCTTAGGCGAAAAGCTCTCTGGTGACGTCCATTTTGAGCCAGAATCGCAGACTTCCGAGAAAAGGCTCCCTTGAGGCAAATGCACAGCCCTCCCGCGGCCTTGGGGCTCTGTGGGCCATGCCCGGTCATCTGCGGGTACTGGGGTGGCGAAGTTGGAGGAGCACTCACTGACACTTTGAGCTCCTAGAGGTACAAACTACGTGTCATTCGTCTCTGCATCCTCTTGCAGGGGTCAGGGCCGCCCACAGACAGCGTACCCGGGGATGCTTTGGCTCCTCCGTCCATGGCGGCCGCCACCCGCTGGAAAGAGTTCAGTTGGGAGACACTGCAGACAGCTGTGGGTCTGAATTCGGCCTCCGTGCCTTAGGAGCTAGGAGCTTTGCGATCAGCTCTTTGAGCCTTTCAGTTCTTCATTTTGAATGCGTCCACGGGGACCATTACGACCATCCCAGTCAGAAAGGTGAGGGCGAGGGAGGTGTCTGCTTCCGTCCTGAAGTCTGATTTCCACTGCGGAAAGCGGGAAGGAGCCGAGGCCTTAGGAAGGAGCCCCGGGGCCTCTGGGATGAAAAGAGATCATGCTGAATTGTGGCTCTGGAACGCCCGGTGTCCACACTGCGCGGAGGTGGAGGTCCTAGGAGCGGCCTGTGTTCTGTGGTAGACCAGGGGTCCACGCAGGTTTCCTTCGAAAATCCACCATATACATATAGATGCATATAGATGAATATATATATGCATCTATATGTATATGGTCGCTTTGGCGAAATGCTCTCTGGTGACGTCCATTTTGAGCCAGAATCGCAGACTTCCGAGAAAAGGCTCACTTGCGGCAAATGCACAGCCCTCCCGGGGCCTTGGGGCTCTGTGGGCCATGCCCGGTCATCTGCGGGTACTGGGGTGGCGAAGTTGGAGGAGCACTCACTGACACTTTGAGCTCCTAGAGGTACAAACTACGTGTCATTCGTCTCTGCATCCTCTTGCAGGGTTCAGGGCCGCCCACAGACAGCGTACCCGGGGATGCTTTGGCCCCTCCGTCCATGGCGGCCGTCACCCGCTGGAAAGAGTTCAGTTGGGAGACACTGCAGACAGCTGTGGATCTGAATTCGGCCTCCGTGCCTTAGGAGCTTTGCGATCAGCTCTTTGAGCCTTTCATTTCTTCATTTTGAATGCGTCCATGGGGACCATTACGACCATCCCAGGCAGAAAGGTGAGGGAGAGGGAGGTGTCTGCTTCCGTCCTGAAGTCTGATTTCCACTGTGGAAAGCGGGAAGGAGCCGAGGCCTGAAGAAGGAGCCCCGGGGCCTCTGGGATTAAAAGAGATCATGCTGAATTGTGGCTCTGGAACACCCGCTGTCCACACTGCGGGGAGGTGTAGGTGCTAGGAGCGGCCTGACTTCTGTGTTAGACCAGGGGTCCACGCAGGTTGCCTTCGAAAATCCACCATACACATATATATGCATATAGATGAATATATATATGCATATATATGTATATGGTTGTTTTGGCGAAAAGCTCTCTGGAGACGTCCATTTTGAGCCAGAATCGCAGACTTCCGAGAAAAGGCTCCCTTGCGGCAAATGCACAGCCCTCCCGGGGCCTTGGGGCTCTGTGGGCCATGCCCGGTCATCTGCAGGTACTGGGGTGGCGAAGTTGGAGGAGCACTCACTGACACTTTGAGCTCCTAGAGGTACAAACTACGTGTCATTTGTCTCTACATCCTCTTGCAGGGTTCAGGGCCGCCAACAGACAGAGTACCCAGGGATGCTTTGGCCCCTCCGTCCATGGCGGCCGTCACCCGCTGGAAAGAGTTCAGTTGGGAGACACTGCAGACAGCTGTGGGTCTGAATTTGGCCTCTGTTCCTTAGGAGCTTTGCGATCAGCACTTTGAGCCTTTCATTTCTTCATTTTGAATGCGTCCACGGGGACCATTACGACCATCCAGGCAGAAAGGTGAGGGAGAGGGAGGTGTCTGATTCAGTCCTGAAGTCTGATTTCTACTGCGGAAAGCGGGAAGGAGCCGAGGCCTGAGGAAGGAGCCCCGGGGCCTCTGGGATGAAAAGAGATCATGCTGAATTGTGGCTCTGGAACGCCCGGTGTCCACACTGCGGGGAGGTGGAGGTGCTAGCAGCGGCCTGTCTTCTGTGGTAGACCAGGTGTCACGCAGGTTTCCTTCGAAAATCCACCATATACATATATATGCCTATAGATGAATATATATAGGCATATATATGTATATGGTAGCTTTGGCGAAAAGCTCTCTGGTGACGTCCATTTTGAGCCAGAATCGCAGACTTCCGAGAAAAGGCTCACTTGCGGCAAATGCACAGCCCTCCCGGGCCTTGGGGCTCTGTGGGCCATGCCCGGTCATCTGCGGGTACTGGGGTGGCGAAGTTGGAGGAGCACTCACTGACACTTTGAGCTCCTAGAGGTACAAACTACGTGTCATTCGTCTCTGCATCCTCTTGTAGGGTTCAGGGCCGCCCACAGACAGCGTACCCGGGGATGCTTTGGCTCCTCCGTCCATGGCGGCCGTCACCCGCTGGAAAGAGTTCATTTGGGAGAGACTGCAGACAGCTGTGGGTCTGAATTCGGCCTCCGTGCCTTAGGAGCTTTGCGATCAGCTCTTTGAGCCTTTCATTTCTTCATTTTGAATGCGTCCACGGGGATCATTACGACCATCCCAGGCAGAAAGGTGAGGGAGAGGGAGGTGTCTGCTTCCTTCCTGAAGTCTGATTTCCACTGCGGAAAGCGGGAAGGAGCCGAGGCCTTAGGAAGGAGCCCCGGGGCCTCTGGGATGAAAAGAGATCATGCTGAATTGTGGTTCTGGAACGCCCGGTGTCCATCTGCGGGGAGGTGGAGGTGCAAGGAGCGGTATGTCTTCTGTGGTAGACCAGGGGTCCACGCAGGTTTCCTTCGAAAATCCACCATATACATATAGATGCCTATAGATGAATATATATAGGCATCTATATGTATATGGTAGCTTTGGCGAAAAGCTCTCTGGTGACGTCCATTTTGAGCCAGAATCGCAGACTTCCGAGAAAAGGCTCACTTGCGGCAAATGCACAGCCCTCCCGGGGCCTTGGGGCTCTGTGGGCCATGCTCGGTCATCTGCGGGTACTGGGGTGGCGAAGTTGGAGGAGCACTCACTGACCCTTTGAGCTTCTAGAGGTACAAACTATGTCTCATTCGTCTCTGTATGCTCTTGCAGGGTTCAGGGCCACCCACAGACAGCGTTCCCAGCGATGCTTTGTACCCTCCGTCCATGGCGGCCGTCACCCGCTGGAAAGAGTTCAGTTGGGAGACACTGCAGACAGCTGTGGGTCTGAATTCGGCCTCCGTGCCTTAGGAGCTTTGCGATCACCTCTCTGAGCCTTTTGTTTCTTCATTTTGAATGCGTACACGGAGACTATTACGACCATCCCAGTCAGAAAGGTGAGTGAGAGGGAAGTGTGTGCTTCCGTCTAGAAGTCTGATTTCCAATGTGGAAAGCTAGAAGGAGCAGAGTCCTTAGGAAGGAGCCCCGGGGCCTCTGGGATGAGCTGGGACTCTGTCTCATTGTGGCTCTGGGACCCCTTGTGTCCACAATCCGGGAAGGCGGATATGCTTGGAACGGCCTGCCTTCCCTAAAGACCTGAGGGCAACAGAGCTTTTTTCCTGAAAATCCACTATATATTTGTGCATATATATTCATATATATTCATATTCATATATATGCACATGTGTATATGCTAGCTCTTGGATTAATCACTCAGTTCACATCCATTTTGAGCCAGAAATGCATACTTTTGAGAAATAGCTCACTTGCGGCAAATTGACATGCTGGTCAGTCCCTGGGATTTTGTGGGCAATGTTTTGTCCTCTGCGGGTAGTGGGTTCATACGTTTAACAAGCTCGCAGGGTCCCATTGAGCTCCCTGGGATAGAAAATGGGTCAAATTCCTCTCTGTATCCTTCTGCAGACTTCAGGGCCACCCACAGGCAGTGTGCCCAGCGATATTTTGGGCCGCCCTTCCATCGTCCCATGTGCCCCTCCATCGTTGTCGTGGAGGAAGCCAAAAGGCATCCTTCTTCTCGTAGAAATAGGTCAGTATGGCAAACTTCAGACACCTGTTGGGCTGTATGTGACTCTGTCACTTATTAGCTGTGTGATCACGTGTATGAGATTGTGTTTTCTGAATTTTGAATAAGTGTACAGGAACCATGACGAGCAGCCCAGGCAGAAAGGTGGAGGAGAGAGAGGTGTCTGCTCCAGTCCAGAGGTCTGATATCAAACTGAAAAAGTAGGAAGGAAGAGAGGCCCCAGGACGGAGCCCCGGTGTCTCTTGGATGAGCTGGGACACGGTCTCATTGCGGCTCTGGGACCCCCTGTGTCCACAATGCGGGAAGGCAGAAGTGCTTGGAACGGCCTGCCTTTCCTAAAGACCTGAGGGCCACACAGCCTTTTTTCCTAAAAATCCAATATATATATAGATATATCTATATATATGTGTATATATAGATATATAGATATAGATATAGATATAGATATAGATATAGATATAGATATATAGATATATAGATATAGAGATATATATTCATATATATTTGCATATATATTCATATATATGTATATACATATATATATGGTAGCTCTGGGATTAAGCACTCAGTTCACGTCCATTTTGAGCCCAAAGTGCAGACTTTTGAGAAATTGCTCACTTGCTGCAAATACCCAGGCTTATCAGGCCGTGGGCTTTGTGGGCAATGTTCAGTCCTCTGCGGGTTGTTGGGTACAGACGTTTGACAAGCACTCTGGGTTCCGTGGAGCTCCTTGGGGTGGCTCCATGTCCTGAGCGTCTTTCGTCAGCTCTGGAGGAGGTTGGGCAGCGCAAAGCATGAGAAGCCGCTGTCCCCACCATCCTGACTTTTTTCTTGGGGTCAGGTGCAGAGTATTTCAAGACCATTGTTGGGAAAGCGAGCGGGGGTGTGGGGCGGCAGCAGAAGACGCTTCTTAAGAGCACCTGCTCTGGTCTTCAATTGCCCCGTGTTCAAACCCGGCTCCTCCCCCCACCACGTGTGCCCAATTGCCTCATTCTCACAGGCGGTTGCAGGAGGAGCCGGGTTTGAACACGCAGCAGTTTCTACCCTGCCTCTTACTAGCTCAGCTTCTCAGTTACCTGTGGATGGTCCTAACGATATTCACCTCCGAGGGTTTCAGTGTATATACAAAGTCATTTCATGTAAGTGTCAGCCCTTATTTTTTCCGAGGTCCTTAGGTTCCAAAGTTGCAGTGGGATTTAGGGGGCAGGGACAGAGGGAGGGGGCCTGCGCCCTTTCATGCGTCCCGCAGCCGCAGCAGTTCACCCCCGTGGAACGCGACGGCCCTGAGAGATGCCTGGCCAATGCTGGGGGCTGGGGACCGCTCAAAGATGAGCCCGGGACTCCACATCTCTCCCTCGCCTGCCCCGTAGTCCGCCGGGGTGTCCGAGGGCAGCAAATAGGCCCCGGAGCTGCGCGCAGCTTCGGGCCCCTCACGGCCCTCCACGCCCATGCCCGGTGTCACAGAACACAGCGCTGGCCACCAGGCGCCGACGTGGCCGAAACAGACACAGCCGTCTGCAGGCCTTTGCAGGAATCCATGAGCCGACTGGACACGCGGTCGTGACCTTGGAGAGGGAGCATTGACCCTCTGTGCCCTCCCTGCCTTCAGATGTGGCTGGGGGTGAGGTTGATGCTCCTGGGATCTCAGGCCTGTGAGGCCCCAGCCCCTCCTGCTCCCCCAGGCATCGCATGCTGGGAAGTCACAGAGTCACATACAGACCAACAGGTGTCTGAAGTTTGCCAAACCGTGTGTGAGACTCAGTTTTCTGAATTTTGAATGAGTGTACATGAACCAATACTCTAAAGCAGCGTGACGGGGGAACTGTGGGCTGGTAGTGATCAGCCTGTGGGGTCGGCGTAGAGATTCTGCACAGGAAGTCTCTGGCGGTATGGTGGACAGGGGTTTCTCATAGCATGGTCCGCTGCCTGGGGGGACCCTGAGGCTGCTGTCAGACATCAGGGCTGGCCGGGTGCCGACTCCTGTATAGCGACCTGAGACCTCTGGGTTCTGAGATGGGGTGTCTGGGGTCTTGGTTCAAAGCCGGGATCTCTGGGTACTGAGCAGCAGCTAGGCCAGAATACGGGGAGGTGGGGGCACAGCCGGGGTCTCAGGCCTCTTGGATGAGAAGGGACCAGGTCGCATTGTGGCTCTGGAAGCCCCTGTGTCCACACTCTGATTCTGTCACTTATTAGGCGTGTGATCTCCTCTCTGAGACTTAGTTGACTTATTTTTGAATGAATGAGCATCCACGGACCCCAACGACCATCCCAGGAAGAAATGTGACCGCGGATAGGTGACTGCTCTAGTCCAAAAGTTTCTATTCAAACTGAGAAAGCGGGAAGGAACAGAGTCCTAGGAAAGGAGTCCCGGGGCGTCTTGGATGAGCTGCAACACTGTCTCATTGTAGCTCTGGTACCCCCTGTGTCCACCCTCCGGGAAGGCGGATGTGCATCGAACGGCCTGCCGTCCCTAAAGACCTGAGTGCAACCAACATTTTTTCCTAAAAATCCACGATATATATATGTGAATATATATTCATATATATGCATATATATATATATATGCATATATATATATGCATACATATATATATATATGCATATATATATATATGGTAGCTCTGGCATTAAGTACTCAGTTCATGTCCATTTAGAGCCCAAAGTGCAGACTTTTGAGAAATTGCTCACTTGCGACAAATACACAGGCTTGTCAGGCCCTGGGGGTTTGTGGGCCATGTTCAGTACTCTGCGGGTAGTGGATACATACATTTGATGAGCTCTCAAGGTCCCATTGAGCTCCCTGGGATAGAAAATGGGTCTAATTCCTCTCTGTATCCTTCTGCCGACTTCAGGACCACCCACAGGCAGTGTGCCCAGCGATTCTTTGGGTCGCCATTCCATCGTCCTATGTGCCCATCCATCCTTCTCGAGGAGGAACCCAAAATGACATCCTTCGCCAGTAGAAAGAGGACAGTTTGGCAAACGTCAGACACCTGTTGGGCTGTATGTGACTCTGTGATCACGTGTATGAGAGTCAGTTTTCTGAATTTCGAAAGAGTGTACATGAACCATGACGAGCAACTCAGGCACAAAGGTGAAGGAGAGGGAAGTCTCTGATCCAGTCCAGAGGTCTGATGTCTAATCGAAAAAGCAGGAAGGAAGAGAGGCCCCAGGACGGAGCCCCGGTGCCTCTTGGATGAGCTGGGACACTGTCTCATTGTGGCTCTGGGACCCCCTGTGTCCACAATCCGGGAAGGCGGATGTGCTTGCAACGGCCTGCCTTCCCTAAAGACCTGAGGGCAACACAGCCTTTTTTCCTAAAAATCCACCATATATATATGTGCATATATATATAGATATATATATATGCACATATATTTATATATATGCACATATATGCACATATATTCATATATATGAACATATATATTCATATATATGCACATATATATTCATATATATGCACATATACGTATGGTAGTTCTGGCATTAACCACTGAGTTCATGTCCATTTTGAGCCCAAAGTACAGACTTTTGAGAAATTGCTCACTTGCGGCACATACACAGGATTTTCAGGCCCTGGGGCTTTGTGGCCTTGTTCAGTCCTCTGCAGGAAGTGAGTACATACGTTTGACAAGCTCTCAGGGTCCCATTGAGCTCCTTGGGACAGAAAATGGGTCTAATTCCACTGTGTATCCTTCTGTAGACTTCAGGGCCACCCACAGTCAGTGTGACCAGCGCTGCTTTGGGCCACCATTCCATCGTCCCATGTTCCCGTCCTACCTTGTAGAAGAGGAAGCCAAAATGGTATCCTTCGCCTGGTAGAAAGAGGTCAGTTTGGCAAACTTCAGACCCTTGTTGGGCTGTATGTGACTCTGTCTCTTCTTAGCTGTGTGATCATGTGCATGAGACTCAGTTTTCTGAATTTTGAATGAGTATACAGGAACCAAGACGAGCAGCCCAGACAGAAATGTGAAGGACAGGGACGTGTCTGCTCCATTCCAGAGCTCTGATATCAAATTGAAAAAGCAGGAAGGAAGAGAGGCCCCAGGACTGAGCCCCGGTTCCTATCTGATGAGCTGGGACACTGTCTCATTGTGGCTCTGGGAAACCCTGTGTCCCCAATCCGGGAAGACGGATGTGCTTGGAACAGGTTGACTTCCCTAAAGACCTGAGGGCAACACAGCCTTTTTTCCTAAAATCCACCATATATATATGTGCATATATATACATATATATGCATATATATATATGGTAGCTCTGGCATTAAGCACTCAGTTCATGTCCATTTTGAGCCAAAAGTGGGGACTTTTGAGAAATTTCTTACTTTCGGCAAATACACAGGCTTGTCAGGCCCTGGGGCTTTGTGGGCAATGTTCAGTCCTCTGAGGGTAGTGGGTCAATACGTTTGATAAGCTCTCAGGGAACCATTGATCTCCTTGGGACAGAAAATGTGTCTAATTCCTCTCTGTATTCTTCTGTAGACTTCAGGGCCACCCACAGTCATTGTGACCAGCGATTCTTTGGGCAACCATTCCATTGTCCCATGTTCCCGTCTAACCTTGTAGAAGAGGAAGCCAAAATGGTCCCTGGAGAAGGACAGGGAGGTGAAGGACAGGGAGGTGTCTGATCCAGTCCAGAGCTCTGATGTCACATTTGAAAAACAGGAAGGAAGAGAAGACCCAGCATGGAACCCCGGGGCTGTTGGATGAGTTGGGACACTGTCTCATAGTGGCTCTCGGACCCACAGTGTCCACTCTCCCTGACGACAGATGTGCTTGGAACGGCCTGCTTTCCTTAAAGAGCTGAAAGCAACAGAGCTTTTTTTCTTAAAAAATCTCCCATTTATATATGCGCATATAAATATGCATATATATGCATATATATTTATATATGGTACCTCTGGCTTTCAGCACTCAGTTCACGTCCATTTTGAGGCCAAAGTGCAGACTTTTGAGAAATTCCTCACTTGCGGCACATACACAGGCTTATCAGGCCCCGGGGCTTTGTGGGCATTGTTTCAGGCTACTGCGGGTAGTGGGTACATATGTTTGACATGCTCTCAGGGTCCCATTGAGCTCCTTGGGACAGAAAATGGGTCTAATTCCTGTCTTTATCCATGTGCAGACTTCAGGGACACCCACAGGCAGTGTGCCCAGCGATGCTTTGGACCGCCCTTCCATCGTCCCAGGTGCCCTTCCATCCTTGTGGAGGAGGAATCCAAAATGGCATCCTTCGCCTTGTAGAAAGAGGTCAGATTGGCAAATTCAGACACCTGTTGGGCTGTATGTGACTCTTTCTCTTACTAGATGTGTAATCATGTGCATGAGACTCAGTTTTCTGAATTTTGAATGAGTGTACAGGAAACATGACGAGCAGGCCAGGCAGAACGGTGAAGGAGAGGGAGGTGTCTGCTCCAGTCCAGAGCTCTCATATCAAATTGAAAAAGCAGGAAGGAAGAGAGGCCCCAGCATGGAGCCCTGGGGCTTCTTGGATGAGCTGGGACACTGCATCATTGTGGCTCTGGGACCCCCTGTGTCCACAATCCGGGAAGGCGGATGTGCTTGAAGTGGCCTGCCTTCCCTAAAGACCTGAAGGCAACACAGCCTTTTTCCTAAAATTCCACCATATATATATGTGCATATATATTCATATATATATATATACACATATATGTATGGTAGCTCTGGCATTAACCACTCAGTTCACGTCCATTTTGAGCCCAAAGTACAGACTTTAGAGAAATTGCTCACTTGCGGCACATACACAGGCTTATCAGGCCCTGGGGCTTTGTGGCCTTGTTCAGTCCTCTGCGGGTAGTGGGTCAATACGTTTGACAAGCTCTCAGGGTCCCATTGAGCACTTGGGACAGAAAATGGGTCTAATTCCTCTCTGTATCCTCCTGTAGACTTCAGGGCCACCCACAGGCAGTGTGCCCAGCGATGCTTTGGGCCGCCCTTCCATCGTCCCATGTGCCCCTCCATCCTTGTCGAGGAGGAAGCCTAAATGGCATCCTTCCCCTGGTAGAAAGAGGTCAGTTTGGCAAACTTCAGACACCTGTTGGGCTGTATGTGACTCTGTCACTTATTAGCTGTGTGATCACGTGTATGAGACTCACTTTTCTGAATTTTGAATGAGTGTACAGAAACCATGACGAGCAGCCCAGGTAGAAAGGTGAAGGACAGGGAGGTGTCTGCTCCAGTCCAGAGCTCTGATTACAAATTGAAGAAGCAGGAAGGAACAGAGGCCCCAGGACGGAGCCCCATGCCTCTTTGATGAGCTGGGACACTGTCTCATTGTGTCTATGGGAACCCCTGAGTCCACAATCCGGGAAGGCGGATGTGCGTGCAACGGCCTGCCTTCCCTAAAGACCTGAGGGCAACACAGCCTTTTTTCCTAAAAATCCACCATATATATATGCGCATATATATATAGATATATATATGCACATATATTCATATATATGCACATATATGCAGATATATTCATATATATGCACATATATATTCATATATATGCACATATATGTATGGTAGTTCTGGCATTAACCACTCAGTTCATGTCCATTTTGCGCCCAAAGTAGAGACCTTTGAGAAATTGCTCACTTGCGGCACATACACAGTCTTTTCAGGCCCTGGGGCTTTGTGGCCTTGTTCAGTCCTCTGCGGGTAGTGGGTACATATGTTTGACAAGCTCTCAGGCAACCATTGAGCTCCTTGGGACAGAAAATTGGTCTAATTCCCTTGTGTATACTTCTGTAGACTTCAGGGCCACCCACAGTCAGTGTGACCAGCGATTCTTTGGGCGACCATTCCATTGTCCCATGTTCCCGTCCAACCTTGTAGAAGAGGAAGCCAAAATGGTTCCTGGTGAAGGACAGGGAGGTGAAGGACAGGGAGGTGTCTGATCCAGTCCAGAGCTCTGATGTCACATTTGAAAAACAGGAAGGAAGATAGGCCCCAGCACGGAACCCCTGGGCCTGTTGGATGAGCTGGGACAATGTCTCATAGTGGCTCTCGGACCCACAGTGTCCACTCTCCCTGATGACGGATGTGCTTGGAACGGCCTGCTTTCCTTAAAGAGCTGAAAGCAACAGAGCTTTTTTTCTTAAAAAATCTCCCTTTTATATATGTGCATATATATATGCATATATATGTATATATATTTATATATGGTACCTCTGGCTTTCAGCACTCAGTTCACGTCCATTTTGAGGCCAAAGTGCAGACTTTTGAGAAATTCCTCACTTGCAGCAAATACACAGGCTTATCAGGCCCCAGGGCTTTGTGGGCATTGTTCAGTGTACTGCGGGTAGTGGGTACATACGTTTGACATGCTCTCAGCGTACCATTGAGCTCCTTGGGACAGAAAATGGGTCTAATTCCTGTCTTTATCCATGTGCAGACTTCAGGGACACCCACAGGCAGTGTGCCCAGCGATGCTTTGGACCGCCCTTCCATCGTCCCAGGTGCCCTTCCATCCTTGTGGAGGAGGAAGCCAAAATGGCATCCTTCGCCTTGTAGAAAGAGGTCAGTTTCGCAAAGTCAGACACCTGTTGGGCTGTATGTGACTCTGTCTCTTACTAGATGTGTGATCATGTGCATGACTCAGTTTTCTGAATTTTGAATGAGTATACAGGAACCATGACGAGCAGCCCAGGCAGAAAGGTGAAGGACAGGGTCGTGTCTGCTCCAGTCCAGAGCTCTGATATCAAATTGAAAAAGCAGGAAGGAAGAGAGGCCCCAAGTCTGAGCCCCGGAGCCTATCTGATGAGCTGGGACACTGTCTCATTGTGGCTCTGGGAAACCCTGTGTCCCCAATCCGGGAAGGCGGATGTGCTTGGAACAGGTTGCCTTCCCTAAAGACCTGAGGGCAACATAGCCTTTTTTCCTAAAATCCACCATATATATATGTACATATATGTACAAACATACGTTTGACAAGCTCTCAGGGTACCATTGAGCTCCTTGGGACAGAAAATGGGTCTAAT
>NW_024347726.1:0-457 GCF_902729225.1 Pteropus medius
GAGCGGCAGCCATGGCCGCGGCCGGCGCGGACGAGCGCTCGCCTCAGCTGCCCGCGCCCCAGTCGGGAGGCGTCACCCCCACGCGCCACCGCGCTGGCGAGAGAGCCGCCCCAGAGATGAAGCCGTGCAGACCCCTCGCCCGGCAGGAGCTACCCGCGCTCCGAGGTCCCGAAAGCTGCGCGCAGGGCTTCGGGGGGCCGGGAGAGCGCGCGCCCGCCTCCCCCTTTCATCCCGGGCCTTGGCCGGGCGCCGGCCGTGCCGAAGGTCTGGGCGGGCGCTCTCGCATCCTGAGACTGCCCTGGCCCCGGGCCACCCGCCTCCCCATTCTTGGTGCTCGGCAGGACCCCGACCCGGGCGTAGCCCACCATCCTCTCGGCCACCTGGACACCTAGGCAGGTACGGCCTTGCCACGTCCAGGCCCGGCCCTGACCCAGACCCACCCCTCCCCTGCGCTCCC
>NW_024347727.1:0-14742 GCF_902729225.1 Pteropus medius
GGGAGCTAGGGAAGTGGGGAGAGTGGCAGGAAGCAAGGCTGAGATGAGTTGGAAGGACCTTAAAATTCCAGTTGGGACGTCATGTCTAAGCGATGGGGAGCATTAAAAGTTTTTGAGCAGTACCAAGAAGGGGCCTAAAAAGTCAGCTCCTAAGTTTATCTGGCTCCACCGTGAAGAATGCAGCGTGTCCAAGTCTGGTTTCTCCTTCATCTCTGGGGCAGAGTCCTCAGCCTCCTTTAGGAGCACGTGCTACACTAAACTTTTATATTTGTGTAATGTTTTAGGGCTCCTAAACCCTTTCTAGGGACGTGATCTCATTTAAGAAAGCCCAGGGACCGCAAGGCCAGAGGGGAAAAGGCCATTATAGGGCAGAATGGGGCTGAGATGTCAGTCACTGTGAAACCACAGCTGGAGGTTTGGACTTGGTCCTAAGAGCAGCGGGAAGTCACAGGAACATCGATGCGCAGGCTGGGCGTGAAGGTGGGGACCGAGGAGCAGAGAACACCTGAGCCACGGCCCCCGGCCTAGAGAGCTGAACCCCTTCAGATGGCCTTTGCTCCCTTCCTGTAGGATATGGGCGCGATGGCTTGCCAAGAGCTGCAGCCACCTGAGGAGACTAACCTGCTCCGTCTTGTTTATAGGTCTGACTTCAATGCTCATCCTGAACACCATCAACTCACATCTGCAGAATAAACTCCCCCAGTTTTCCTGCATCAAAGCCATCGACATCTACATGGTTGTATGCTTCTTCTTCGTGTTCCTGTCCTTGCTGGAATACGTCTACATCAACTATGTCTTCTACGGCCGCAGAGGGTCCCGGCGCCTTTACAAGCAACGCAGGAGAGCCCGAAGAATCATGGCCCGCTATCGCTACCGGGGGGCGGGGCCGAAGGTTTGCCTTTTTAACTGATCAGCTTTCCCCGAGTGCCTCTTTAAGCCTAAGCTTAGCACTTGGCCCTTTCACACTTCTTAGTAGTTCGTTTAATAAACACACACGTGTGCATGCGTCCCTCCCCCTCACTACAGATAACAAAGAAGTAGAATTTATCATCACTCGTGTATAGGGATCAGTCTGTCCAAGGTCACGAGGCTAGTATGTGGCAGGGTTAGATTTCTTCAGACCTTTGGCCTTCAAACTCAGTCCACTTAGCATGCTTCCCAGGGCAGACGCTGCAGTCAGCGGGAAAGAGAACACAGAGAGGCTGAAAGGAAAAGGCAGACACCAGAGAGGCTGGCCTGCCCCTCCTTCCTTTGCTCTTCCAACTCCCAAAGCCCTGCGAGGCATTAGCTGCTGTCCAGCACCCCGCCCTCCTTCACAGGGAGCCCGGTCCCACCTACCCGGGGTGGCCTCACCCTGTCCGCCCGCACAGCACTGCAGAGGAGGCAGCTGCCCCAGGGACACACGGGCTCGGCAGCCACCAGGGCCCTCCCTTACATGACAACAGCCTCTCGGGTCCTGCTCCTCAGCCCCTCGCACCCCGGAGACCCCAGGGAAGAGGTGATTCTGTCAGGGGAAGAGATCGCCAATCACATTGCAAGCGCTGATGAGGAAGGGCCCCCCCCCTCCCCGAAAGTGCTCATTCACGTAGGATTCGGATCTGCCCGTTTCATGAGTCCCTCTCCACTTGCCTCCTCAAAGAATGACCAGGTTACCATCGAACACGAAAGCAGCTCTTCTCACTCCGGACCGGTGCGGGCCCGCCTGGCGAGCCCAGAAAACCTCAGCTCTCTGAGCTCCATCTCCAAGCGGGCCCCGCTGGCCTCCTCGGAAAGCTTCAGCTCGCTGTCTTCTACCTCCCGCCGGTGCCGGCTGGCCACCGAAGAAAGCCTGAATGATCTGTCCTCCAGCTCAGACCAGTGCGTGCCTCAGTGTGATATTTACGACAGCGACGTCGATGACAGTAGCGAAGTTCGTCCCGTTAACGTCTTCAGGCGTGCCGAAGAACGTGGCCGTGCTGGGACCCGTGACGCAGACGACCCTAGAGAGAGCATCAGCTTGGATAAGAGCCACGACCGCAATTGGAGGCATCTGTTCGACCGCCGCCAGAAGTCTGCTGCGCGTAAAACCATCAGTGGCCCTAAGAAGCTCGATGACGTCTTTAACATATCAAGAAGAGTCAACGTTAAGCGCGACCACCCTGACGTTGAGAAGAATCTCCATCGCGACGATGATGGCGATGACAGCAGCTGGGAGCGTGATAGTTTCGGGGCCTTTGATGAAGAGAAGGATAGCGATTTCGGTTCTGATGATAGCTCTCCCCCGAGCCCTGGGCAGTCCTGTGGCAGGAGGCTTGTGCACAAGATCTTTCGCCCTCGCTACATCCCTAATATCGACAGGTGGTGCCAGGTCCTCTTCCCTCTGGCCTTTGTGCTGTTCAACATTGTTTGTTTACTGGGGGAAGAATGTCATTTAGTCCCGTAGCGCCCCAGAGCAGCAAGGCCACTGGGCTGTGTTCCTTTCACAGTCTCTTTCGGTTTGGTTTTGCCTTTTCTTTTTTCGTTTTATTTTTGGTTAGTTCAGCAGTCGAATCGGTTCTCTTTTTTTTTTTTACCAACGCAAGGTGGGGAGTAGCTGGAAAGGAGGTGTTCTGGCGAGGAGGAGAGAGGTTGAGGAGGAGTCGGAGGTAGATCGCTCACTGATTTTCCTTTTCTGCTAAAAGACTCCCCTTTTCAAAGGCTTCTAACAGCTGACAAGCACAGAGAAGCCTCTGGAAATGTTGAGAAGACAGAAAAGGCGCCCGGTTGGCTGACGGGGGAAGGAGCTGAGCCCTGCGCACAAACATTTCCGGCGGCTTTTCTGGCCCCCTGAGGTGTTAGATTTTCTTTTTCATTATTTTTTTTTTCTTTTTTTTTTTCTCATAGGGATTATGTTCCTTGCTCACCTGCTGCTTAGGGTTTTAAGGGGGAAAAGTCAAGCTACGTTGGGCTTGGAAGGGCAGGGGACTGGCTTCTAGGGAACTTGAGGAATTTTGAAAGTGCCTTTTCCCCAGTATTTTTTTTTTGTATTTTGAGTGTGGTGTTGTGGTGTGGGGTTGGGAGTGGAATGTAGATGGGTAGTCAGGGGTGCTGAGCAAGATGTCAGGGCAAGTGAGTGTGTGTTCCCAGCAGGAGCTGGGTGGGTACGGGGGAGGTGAGTGACGTGTGCTTGGACATGACCCAGATTGAACTGGTGTCTTGGGAGGGACTGGAATTCTCTCGTCTATATTTCCACTTCGGAATGCTTGACAATAGGGACTTGGTACATCTAAGTCGGATACCGAGCTGATCACTAGTCACAGAGCAAGCGCTCGGTTCCGACTCGCTGCTTTGCCATCTGATCTAGAATAGCGGACGAACAAGTGTCGTGAATCTATATATACTAATCCTTTCTGTTTGTCTAGTGCACAGTGTCAACTAGCTCACCGACCTATCACGTCATCAGACCGTCACAGGAGCTCTGTGAGCCAGAGAAGGCAAAGCACACTGTCCCCAGTGTTCCGAGGGAAAAAATTGGAGCTTGAGGACTCTCAACTGAGGTGCCCCCCTTTCTCTCCACTTTTACTAAAAGGGGTGCTCCGCCGGGTTCTGCTTATCTGCCAGGCACCAGACCTCATACTATATAGCACGTGGAGCATGTCCGCAGGAAGAGGCTGGTGACCAGCATGACCCGAACACACGGAACATGGGAACTGCCACCCAGTGGGACTCCTAAGGGGGCAGGAGATAGTAGATTGCGCTCCAACTTGCCAAGCAGCTCCACCTCATTGGTGGAGGCCGTGGGAGAATGAGATTTGCCAAGCACTCAGTGTGCGTGCCCCCCTCCTCCCCCGGCAGCCTCCCCTGCAGCTCTCAGCCACTTACCGTTGTTAACCATGTTTCTGTGTCTATCGAGGTGTGTGCGTGCATCAGAGTAGTTCTCTGTTCACATATAACTGTTGGAGAAGATGTGGACCTGTGTGTATATTGGTGTAAATCTCCACGGTGTGTGTAAGTGTGCATACGTAACAACGTGTGGATGCATATGTGACTGTGTGCACCCCTTGTGACTTAGGTATGTGCGCGCTTGTGTGTGCACACGTGGGTGTATTCTTTGTGTGTGCATAAGTGCACGTGTGCATGTCTATGCTTATTTTTCTGATGTCAATGGGTGTCAAAGGAAATACCCGTGCAAGCAAACGTATCCGTGTTAGTGTGTCTTCTAGAACAACCAGATTTCCCTTGGCCTGTTCCCGCATGGGGAAGAGGGGTCTATTTAGCCAGGCTGATTAAGTGACTTCTTTCTTTCCAATCCCTGTTTCCGGGAGCGGCGTCTCCCGGTCCCCAAGCATTCCTCTCTCCCTCTCCCCACCCATCTCTCCTATCCCTTGGATCAAAGATGCAGAAGAAGTTGGCCATAGTCCTAGAGTCCTAGGAAGCGATAATTTAGTGCCTTGAGGTAGGAAAGTGCTCAGTCGTGAGATAAGCTGCACGTGCAGAGCATTCCGCTTTGTCCTGAAAAAGGACACGTGTGAGGTGCCTTAGAGATGCGCTGAGAACAGAAACATGACATAGAAAACTAGTGATCTGCAGGGATGGTTGTATATAGCCTTTCGAAGTCATCCCTTTTATTCTAGTCGCCTTGTAAGCCTGACCTTGGAGGCAGCCCCAAGCAGGTGGGTGGTGTGTGGAAATGGCCCAGGGAATTGGCTGCCAGCAGCTGGATGCAGAGAACCAAAGGTGCCTGGGAGATGGCTGTAGGCATGGACTGTGGCGGTGGGCCCATCCAGGGGCGGGGGCAATTTAGTAGTCATCCTGGGATGGTCGTTGGCTGAACTTCGGCCTTGAATTTGAAACTCCCTCTTTTCACCCTGTCCAGGGAAAGAGACGGTCAGTGGGGTGAGAGGGAGAAGAGCCCCAGGGACTGACTGCGTAGATCAGCCCAGCTTGTCATCTCTCCTATTCTTCACTATATACACAGCATCTATACACAGCCTCCTGCATACGCACACCCACAGATACCTACACAGTCACACGCACATGGACGCACACGCGGGGCACTCCCCCTCAGCAGTATATAGACATACACACACAGATATGCACACACATACTGACACGTCACGTGCGTTTATACTCGTGTTCACGTGCACACACACACACACACACACACAAATCTTGTAAGACAGAATAAAATAAGCACGTTGCCACCGGAATGTCTAAGAGTGCCTCTTATGTTTTTGGACATTCCTCACAGAGACCCAGGTTCGGAAGAGAGCCATGACCCCACATCTGAAGCTCCCATCATGGTTACAGAAAGCCTTAAATGTTGATTGGTTGGTTTGGATTTGGGCTCCCAGGAGCCTCGAGAGCCTGTGAGCCCTGTGGGAGGGAAATGTTCATTTGGAGTGAGGTGTGATACAGAGAGACCGGAGCGGTGGGGACGACAAAGGGCTTTTAAGATGTTTTCTGGCAGCAATGCACAGGAAGACTTTAGAGAACAGGGCAAGGGCGAAGAGGCCAATTGTAAATAGCTTTATAGATCCGCATAACTAGACTTATAACATACCTGAAAAAGGTATAATTGCCCTATTCTGCTGCAATGAGGGCGGTAGACCTACTGCAACTCAAACTGTGTGAGGTTGAGTGTCAAGGTGAGGTGGAGGTTTGGCAAGGAGCCTTCCGGAAACTCGAACCTTCTGAGTTTGTCATGGACTCGATCGTTCCAGTCGGAAGATTGCCAGATCTCCCCTTGTCGTGTTCCATGTGTGTTCCATCATCAGCATCGTCGTCGAGCCCCATCCTCAGCTGTCTGTCAGCCGTGCAGACACACCCTCCTCCAACTGGCTGCCTACGACCCCTCCCACTCCTCACTTCACATCAAGTAACTCTGGAAGTACAGAGCATCTAGCGGGGCGCTTCTTGGGGTCCGCCCACGGAGCCTTTCTCGGCCCCAGCCAGGGAGTGCTTGTGGTGATGGATAAACTGGAGCTTGGGCAGAGGGAAGGGTCTTGTCGAGTTGGGGATGGAGCAACCCCCACGTTACCTCACTACCCACTTTTCCTTTCTTTTCCCACATGGGCGATCATTAACTCTCGCCCTCGAATCCCCTCTCATCGCCATGAGAAAGACATCTGTCTCTCCAAAGTGTCGATTTCTTGTGGGGATGTGTGACACGTTTCCTACCAAGTTCTGGCCCGTTTCGTCTGCCACTGTGGGGTGCCTTTGCAGAGATAACACGATCTGCTGGGTCTTACCAGAGCTTTGTCAAATGTATTGTTAGAATCCATGCCATCTTGTTAATAGCAAGGCTGCGGAGTCTTTGCCTATTTAGAGCTCTGTTTTGCTGAGACCGTGACCATTTCTTGTTGTGTGCATAAGAGCTAACTCTCGGAGCTATTAACTAACGAATGCATTTGCTAAGCTATCCATCTGCATGGTACCCTACCGCGGGGCTGAGCATCAAAGGAAATTGTGACTTTCCTACAAAGTGCCGTGTCGTATAGTGTCCTGTGATCAGTATTCAATCTCTATTATGGGTGTTGGGTTTTCAGGGTGGGGGGTGTTGGTGTTTCCCTCATATACTCCGATTTTGAAATAACCCCAGTTGGTCAGGGTCATCTCTGTTGACTCAACATGTATGAGCCTTTGCACCCACCGTCTTGCCAGATTGTGTCCCCGGGGTCAGTAGTCATCAGCAGAAGTGAAGGTGCCCAGGTGGAGTGCAGTGGCCGTAGGCGGTGTCGGGGAATTCTTCAGAAGGCAGCCGAGGCAGAGCCATTCTGGAGGCAGATGAAATATGCAGTCGAAGCACAAATGCACAGACCCAGGTCTAGAGTGATGCTGGGCCCGGGCAGTGACAACCAAGAAGAGTGACCAAGACCCACGTGACCCGCAAGAAGGCAGAGCAACAGAGACCCCTCCCAAAAGACCTGGTACCCTCTTTGTCCTTATCCAATGTGAATCTTTGCATGAAAAAGACCTTGACCAGCTCTGACTTCAATAAAGGATGACATGAAGAAACATAAAATTATGCTTCTGAGAAACATTGAAATAAAGGTTTGTAAATAACCAAAAGGTGAAAAATAAATACATGTAATGGCAAATATGCTTACGGGTCATTGTGTTTCCTCTGTGATGAGTTGGGAGGGAGTTTTATCTGGGCCCAGGAAGCCTCTGGCTTACACTGCCCCCCTTCACCTTTTCCCTGCCCTGCACGCTGCCCTCCTACGCTGGGACATTTGAATCCATGGTTTTCACGCGGGTGGGAAATAAGTAACATCGCAGTTGAAGTTAGTTGACACTTTTGCACAAGCTATTCTAATCATTCGAAATGAAAATTGTAAGACGTGGTGAGCCATTACGGTGCCAAAATACAAAAGCATTTGCAATGCAGACATTTCCATTTTTAAATCTTTGCCACGTGGATGCGCAGAACAGCAAGGAAGCCCTGCGGGGGGCAGGAAGACAGCATCATGCTGGGGTTGTAAAAAGTATGCAGGGTCCCATTAAAATGTTCTGCTGATGGTGCCAAGGGTCCTTGCTGTGGCCCACATTTGTCAGCACTCAGCTCCGAGCACCTTGTGATGAAAACCTTAGAGTTGCGACAGGAACTCTTACCTAATGGCTCATCTTCTGGTCCCTTCCGTGCCCAAAGCGGGCCAGGAGAAAGCTGTGCATTCACACTCTGCAGAGGCTGCTTCGCTGCTCTGCCCATGGTGGTGGTGGCGGGGACAGAGCTGGTGTCACAGGTACATGCAGAAGGAGAAGATGCAGCGGGGGCAGGGGCAGGGGGGTCTGCAAGTTTTCAGGGTACACCTGGAGCCTGCTGATAACCACTGAGTTCCTGCTAAGTTCTTGGTGTCAAGTCAGCAAATCTGAAGGTGGCCCGTGACCCCAGGTGGAGCTCGTGGTCCTTGAACGGTCTGATTGTCACTTGCTGCCCACCGATTGCATATGTTCCCTAAGGTATAGGTTGAGAGAAGGGGGCATGGTTTCCTTTCCCCTTTATAGCTTCCCTAGCTCTCAGGGTGAAAGACCCTTTGCCACAGCCTCTGCAGGCTACCAGCAAGGCGTCTTCCCAGCCTCCCACACTGGCTAGCTTCCTCCCAGCCCTGGGAGGGCCTCCCAGGGGCCCCTTGGTAGTGTCACAGCGCCGCTTACCCGGTCCCGGTCTCTCCCAAGCTCTTCTGATCAGAATCTCAAGGGAATTAAGAGGGTATACAGGACTGAAGCAGGTTTTATTTTTTAGGAACCTTAAGTACATTTTCTTATATGTACTGATATGTTTAAAAGCAATAGGGGATAAGGATCTATTCGTCGTGAGTCTCAAACGAGTTTCCGTCCAGTGGTCTGGAAGCAGCTCAGGGACTGCACGCCGAACAAGTGCCAGAAATAAAACAGAAACTTCCAATGGCCGGGCTAAGACTTGCTGCAACGGAACACAGTTCTGCATCCCCAATTCTAGATTTCTCAGTTCCAATTACAAACCAGCTTCTTAAAAAGGCTCCATTCTATATCACGTGGAGGAACTGAGGTTAAAAATTTTCTGGACCCCAGCCCCCACTTCTATCTAGAATATTCCGTGTGCCCTTGAGTGAGACCCTGTTCATTTGGGGACTTCCTCCAGTCGTCTCTTTTCCCGGCCCCTGACCAACTAGCCAGCCCGTTTTTCACCCCAGGCCTGGTGTGCCGCTCCAAGCTCCGTCCATCAGGAAGATTTCCCCTCCCCACGCAGTTTCAAAACCACCCCTAAGTGCCATCCATGTTCGCCTTGTACCCACACGCTAAACCAGCCCGCGCTTAAACCAGCCAGGGCCTGAAGAAATGCCACATGGTCACAGCCGGAAAGGAGGCACCACTACTACCATAGAGGGTGCTATAGAGGTCTGAGCTAGCTGCTCATGTAATTATTTGAGCTTTCTGGTCCTGCTCAGGCTGGAACGGGCCAGCGTTATTATCTCTACTGCACTGAATCATTGGATGGGAGCAGGCTGCGGGGGGGGAGTGTGGCCTCATGGCAAACATGGCTGCAGCTGGTAAGCAACTCTGCCCCCTACAGAAGGTTCTCTTGCCGGAGATCTGACCAACACTAGCGATAGAAAGATGCGTCTGTGTCTTGGTCGCTAATGTTGGTCTACCTCCTTTACATACAATTTCGTACCTAATCAGAGACCCTTTTCTGTCACTGTGTTTGTGGTTTGATGTGGGCCAGGACTTCAGGAAGTGAGATCCCCCACCTGAGTAGAAAGGACTCTGCCCCATCACCTCACCGGACAATGGCTGACCATGTAATGCCCAATTCGTTACAGGATAATCAGTCAGGAGAGGTTAAATAGGCGCTGCTGTGGTGACGACCTCAAAATCCCAGTGACTTAACCCCAAAACATATTTAGTTACTTCTCACGCCGTGTGTCCAGTACAAGTCATCAGGAAACTTCTGCTTATTGTAGCCATTCAGGCCCAATCTGACAGAAGCTTCATCGACACGTGCTTCTCCAATCTTTGTAGCAGGGGCAAGGGAAAGTGAGCGGGTGTCTCACACCAGTGATTAAACATTGCAGTCGGAAAGGACGCACATCACTCACACTCACGACTCATCAGCTAGAACTTAGAGCGGGACCCAACTATAAAGAGCCAGGGCGTTAAGTTTGCCACGTCCCTGGGGAGGTTAACCACACGCCTCTAAGTCGTAGTAACGAGGACCGTTGAGAGTTTCCCTTGATCTTTGTAGGGACATTGCTTTCTCCTGTCCCCACTCAGAGGAAGTCACGTGCTCCTTTCGTTGCAGTCTTCTCGTCTTTAACTTTGACACACAAGTCAGCAACATACATTAAAATTCCAAAATGCCGTCATTCATCAATGACAGTGACTTTCGATATTATTATTTCAATATTATTTGATCGATATTATTTTATATTAGTTTCAGGTGTACGGCATAGTGGTTAGACATTTATAACATTTAGAGTGATCCCCCTGATTACTCTTGCACCCACCTGGCACCATATGTAGTCATTACAGTATTATTGACTATATTCCCTATACTGTAGTTTACATCCCCGTGACTATTTTGTAACTGCCAACTTGTACTTCTTAATCCCTTCATCATTTTTACCCAGCCCTCTAACCCCTCTCCCATCCTGCAACCGTCAGTTTGTTCTCTGTATTTATGAGTCTGTTTCTGTTTTGTTTGTTCATGCAACGCTAGTTACAATAGCCGAGATGTGGAAGCAACCCGAGTGCCCATCAATAGATGACTGGATAAAGAAGAGGTGGTACTATCTACAGTGGAATATCACTCAGCCATAAAAAAGAACGAAATCTTGCCATTTGCAACAACATAGACGGACCTAGAGGGTATTATGCTGAATGAAATAAGTCAGATAGACAAATACCATATGGTGTCACTTATATGTGGTGTGTCTGCCATTCTCGAAGGAGGGCTTTCTGGTCTCTGGAGGAAGTTGCGCTCTCTCGGGAGACAGGATTCCAATTCGTCCTTCCAGCCACTCTGGGCCAATCACCGCCACTCCCATTTGGCTGAAGGTCACACCTTCACGATGGGTGGGTGTGGGTGCAATGTCCAGAAGGAGCTTAAGGTGAGCAATCATTCCTCTCAGCCCTTCTCCCCCAAAAAGGAAAGACAACCTTTTGCTATTTCAAATGGCTGCACTACCAAAATCCCAGAGGTTATGGAGGCCAAGAGCTGAAACCCAGTCCCTAGCTGTGTCCAGGTTTGGGAGAAGACTTTTCTTATCTGAGCTTTCCACCTTTACCACCGAGGATTTATAGCCAATTCTGGTTACGAGGAGAGGCTAACTGCATTTGAGATACTAAAACCAAAACTGAGGAAGAAAGCAAACCCCGCCATAGCTGAATTGGTCGTGGGCAAAGTGGACCTGGAGATTCCCCAAGTCTTCAGTGAAATCTCTAACAAAACTACAAGTAAACTTCTTTTGGAATCTCAGGGTTTCTGAATTCTGAGAGTCCTGTCCAGAGTGAGGGCAGCTGAAAGGAAGTGTGTGGAGCAGAGATAGGGGTGGGCCCAGTTCTGAGCTAGCAACTCCCCACGGGTGGCTGAGAGGACGAAAATGAACTCTTTCCTTGTGTAAGGCCTCCTCAGCCAATGAACTCGTAGCCCTATTTATGGGAGACTCCATTCTCATTCAGAGAATGAGACGGCCGGCCTGATATCTTTTCAATTAGGAGCTTCAAATCCCATTTTGATGGTGGAGGGAACTTCATTAAGTCACTTCCATGACACATTCTACCCAGACTGGTGGTGGTTCATGTGCTAGAGGGGAAAGCCTTCCGCCGCCATCTCTGGAAGCATCTTGACCACCGTGCTCCTCACCATTTGAAGTACCCCTGATCTGAGGAAGGAGAGAGACCCCTCCACTGCTCCATTAAGTAACTTAAGCCTCAGGAAGGGGGTGGCTGGTCTACAGAAAGGGTTTTCTGCAAGACAGCAGGATCTGCAGGACACCTTCACTGGAGCAAAACACGCCCTTGTCGTGAGTCTCTGGAATCACGCTGTCAGTCATACACCTATGAGGATGTAAGACTCACTTTCCAGAGCTTCAGAGGTCAACAGAAAGACTGGTGCAGTGGGAGACCAAATGAACAGATCATTGGCCCAGGTAGCTTTCTCCCAAGCCATTGCTAAGTACCAGATACTGCTCTTTGAAAGCAAAGGCCCATGAAAGCGGCAAGGCCATCAATGTTAGAGACAGGGGGGCAGAAGGAGCTGTCATTTCCTATCCTCCCCAATGCATATCATCTTCATCCGTTTTGTTATTGATCTGACCAATGTCCCCAGCCTCTTTCAGTCATTCTCCCGCCAGCGTTATCCATGCCCTACTTGACCCAGATTGCTGGTTCTCTAGATGATAGAATATGTGAAAGCTCACTGTACTATTCTGTATACTGATATGTATGGTCGAACATTTGTATAATAACGATTTTAAAAGTAGGTCTTTAATCCCTCTGCGGTTGATTTTTTTTATAGCGACAGGAGGGTTCCAGTTGCATTTTGTTTTCTATATCGATCTCCAGTTGTGTCACTTTCCCTACTGCTCTTAAATTGCACCTTTGTCATAAATCAAGGGTTCATATACAAGGATGTCTGCTTCAGGGCTCTATTCGGTTCCATTGGCCTATTTGTTAACTCCTATATACATACCACAAACTTAAGTACTATAGCATTTTAACCATTCTTACCTAGTAGTGTAACTCACTTTGTCTTCTGATATCTCAAGAGTGTTTGGCCTAATTTATGTTCATTTAAATTTTAGAATCATTGTCATATTTCATACAGAAATGGACATAAATATATTCACCCGCAAAGCCTTTTGGGCTTTTTATTGGGATTGTAGTCAATCTATAGATTAATTTTAGGGAGAAATGACATGTTTACAATATTAAATCTTTACATCCATGATCATATTATACTTTATATTTATGTAGATCTTCATTAATTTACCTAAATAGCAGTTTTTACGTTTGTTCCATAAAGTTTTTAAATGTACTTTGTCTAGAATTGTTCTTGGTACTTGATATTTTAGTATGATAGGTTACAGATTACACTTTGTTTACTTTCATGTTTATACTGCTTGTTGCTGTTGAAACAAAAGTTTATTTTTTGTATACTGTTGTTAAACCCAGCAACCTTTACATACACTTTTATTGATTGAATAATTTAGCTTTAGTTCTTCTAAACTTTCTTCACACATAGTCTAATCATCTATTAATCATGGTAACTTTGTTTCTTGTCTTCTGATCTCTAACTCTTTTATTTTTCTGCCTCTCATTACTGGCTAGTATTTCTATCGAAATATTGACTAGAATCGGCGATAGGTATATTCGCCTAGTTCCCAATTTCAAATGAAAAGCTTTCAACTTTTCCTCATATAAGTACGATGTTTTCTGTAAGTTTTTCATATACGTCCTTTATCTAGTTGGTTACATTTCCCTTTTTTTAATTTTTTAATAAACTTTTATTCTAGAATAGTTTTAGAGTTACAAAAACATGCAAACATAGTTTGAAGAGTTCCTATATACTCCTTACTCAGTTCCTCTATTGATAACGTCATTGTATGGTACTTTTGTCATAACTACTGAACTAATATTGTTACAATATTGTTAACAAAAATCTACACTTTATTCAGATCTCCTTAGTTTTTATCTAATGTCTCTTTTCTGTTTCAGGATCCCATATAGGATCCCACATTATATTTATTCATCATGCCTCCTTAGTATACTCTTGGCTGTGACAGTTTCGCAAGCATTTCTTATCTTTGGTGACCTCGACTTGACAGTTTTGAGGAGTACTGATGAGGTATATTGTGGATGCCACTCAGATTTTTTTTGTAGCATATTTGATTACTAGCATATTCAACAAAGCAGTGAATTAAATGAACAGTCTGTGTCTGAGGAATGAAAATATGACTTAACGTTAGAAATTACTCTCAATTGTAATTTCCAACGTTAACAAATTCGAGGAAATAAAACACATTTGATCATGCGAATGAGTAAGGAAAAAGTCTTTTAAAGAAATTCAAGACGAGTTCATAGTAAAAAGTCTTAGCAAACTAAGATTAGAGGAACTTCCATTTCCTTAAATAGACAGTAAACATACTTAAATGTGAAATGTTAGAAGTAGCCCCATTAAAATCAGAAACTACACTTAGATATATATTATTACCTCTACCATTCATAACTGTACTGAAACACAAAGCCAGAGCCGTGGATGTCACATAAATAAGATGCATGTATATTAAAAATAAAGACCGTGTTTGGTGACAATCTGATCATCTATTTTGAAAATTCAAAGGTATAGGAACTTAGGATATTCAAATGAATGAGACTTAAGAGAGTCTGTGAAAGATCACTACAGCAAAATAAAGAGCTCTGCCACTAATCGGTAACTCAACAGAACATGTAATAAAAAATACCCCATTCATCTCAGCAACAAAATCCAAAATTACCTATGGAGAAGCCTAACAAAAATGGACGAGATCTGTGTAACTACCGTATAAATAATAATGTGTTATACAAAGTATATATCATATCTAGAATAGCATATATATGTATATCATATACATATGGTTATATAGTTTTATATATTTGTATATATAATTATACAAATAAACTATACAAGTTTACTGATAGATGCAGGTAAAAGAATTCCCAAATAAATGGAGCAGTATATCATAGTCATTGATGGGAACCAGAATATTGTAAATATGTCAATTCTGCTTAACTGATTTATAGATTTACTACCTTACCTATAACTACCAAGATGACAACCAAAGTCTGGTCCTCAAATCAAACCTGGAAAACTGTAGAATGAAGCAGGGGGGCAAATCAAGAGCAAAATCTTAACAACAAAATGTGAGAGAGGCCTGGGGGAGATTGAACACTGGCGAGTTGGTACTTGTGCTTGGCGTGGAGGTGTGGGGCGCAGGAGGGAAGTTGGGAGGGGCTGTAGCCTGCATAGATGCAGACGACAGGCTGGGTAAGGGAAAGTGCTTAAACTTCTTCCTGCTTCATTGCACAAATCTGGGGCCCTCGGACTACCTAAGCGAGTAGTCCTGGGTTAATATACCACTATAGCAGGAAAGATGGCGCTGATTGAGGCATGTGATTCTGGAGTCTGTGGTATATATAGCTTTCTGAAACCACTTTCACGGGTGAGGACTGGTCACTCTAAAAATTATTATTTTAATCTAAAGAATGGATTAGAAATAGCATAACGAGGGAACCACAGAGGGTAGGTATTCTTTCATTTAA
>NW_024347727.1:15522-25064 GCF_902729225.1 Pteropus medius
ACACACACACACACGCATATATATATGCACATATATATACATGCATATATATATGCATATATATAGATACAATTATATTGTATACATATTCTTTCATTTAATTTTATATATATGTGTATATATATATACACACACACATGCATATATATATGCATATATAGATAGATAGATAGATAGATACAATTATATTGTAAAAAGACACTAGGTAGAGATGTAAAATGTATCACTATAAATGAGGATCTAAAAGTGAAACCCCTGCAGTTCACAAGGCCAAGAGAGATAACCACAAAGCTTCAGGACCTCCGGAACTCCCTGCGGCTGCTCAGCGTCATCAGTAACAAGTAAACCTTTAAATACACTGTTTCCAAAATCTCAGTCGGGCTCGTAAAGAGAAGCTGTGAGAAGCGGGGGTTTCTCCTCTGACCCTCCCCCAGGGTCACGGGCGCTGCCGCTGCCCCTGTGGCATCTGTCCTGGGATTGCAGCGTTCTCCTCGACGGTTGTGAAGACCCTCGGACTGAGGACTGAGGGGTCCGCCCGCCCCAGAACAGAGGGCTTTGCAGAATCTCTCCAGGCGCTCCTGCCAGATCTGGGACCCGCGGTCAGGGCTGTCAGGCTGAGCACCCCACCAGCACCTCCTCCGGGAACTCGGGGAGTCGGGACCTTGGTATGAGGGGCACAGAGTCAGGACCGGTGAGGATGCGGGGCCGGAACCTGCCGGGTCAAGGGCGAGACCAGGGGGAGGACCGCAGGAACACTACGGAACCAAGTGTCGTCCCTCCTGTCTGGCCTGGGGGACCCCAGAAGTGCAGTCCGGATGTGACGTCCACTGACTTCCACCTTGGAAGTTTGAGAGGTGAGCACCGCGTCTGGGAGGCCGGCTTCAGGTCGGAACAGGGAAGGAGCCCAGTCCGGCAGAGATTCAAGGTACGACCCTGAGGGAAGACGGAGGGCCCCCACAGAATCCAGGGTGCCGCCACTGTCAGCACGGAGAGTCCCCGGGGCTGGGCCGTCGGGCTGAGCGCCGGCCCTTGCCATTCAACCTCCCGCCTCGTCGGGGAGCTCAGCTGTCAAGGGCCAGGCCTGAGGGGAGCAACCTTAAGTCTGCAGTGAACAGGGGCCCGAGTCCCGCCCCGTTAAGGTGGGGAACAGAGAGGGAGGGCTTCAGACTCCCACGGAACCTATGTCTACCCCTCGTGTTGGCCCTGGGGGGCGGGGGGGGACCCCAGAACTGCAGTCCGGATGTGACGTGCACTGACTTCCGCTCCGGAAGTCAGAGGTTTCGGCCGCGTCTGGGAGGCCGGCTTCGGGTCGGAGCGGGGAAGGAGCCCAGTCCGGCAGAGATTGAAGGTACTACCCTGGGGGAGGACCGAGGGCGCCCACAGAGTCCAGGCTGCCCCCGGGGTCAGCACTGAGAGTCGCCGGGGCACCGTTGTCTGGCGTACAACTGTTCCCTGGCAACCCACCCAGCCCACGCCCACTTCGAACCCTCGCGCAGAACTCGGAAAGTCACAGAAGGTCTGAGGGTAGCAACCTCAGGTTGGCAGGGGGCGAGGCTCCCACTTTGCCCGAAATAAAGGTGAGGACCAGAGGGAGGGTCGAGGGACCCCATGGAATCCATCTCAGCCCACGCCAACAGCCCTTGGTGGCCTGATCTGATGCCCACACACTTCACCGGGGGGTCTCAGGGGCTCAGTCTCTGGTCAACACAGCGAGGTTCCCAGGACCTACCAGGGCTCAATGTGAGGACCATGAGGGATCCTAGACACCGGAACAGTCGGTCCTGGGAGGCCTGGAGGATGGAATGATCGCACGCGTGTTTTGTGACTCCCGATGTGGGTCAGAGACACTCTGGGGACTTGGTGTAAGGAGAGGGGCCTCCAGTCAGCAGACGTAGGGCCTGGGACCTGCCAGAGTCAACGTGAGGACCCGGAATACCCTGAGGGAGGGCTCAGATGGAACAGAGATGGATTCTAGGCCCTGCACTCAGTCTCTGGAAGTCTTGGAGCAGGGTAACCAGATGACATGATTCCTGCCTTCTGCCTTGGGGGTCTTCTGAAGGTCAAGGCCTTGGGCTGAGTGTGGCAACAAGTAGACAGCCAATGGGGTCCAAGGACCCTAAAGGAGGACTTAGCAGACCCCCACCCCAGACACAGGGGACCCCAACACAAACTTGCCCCTGTGGTCTGTCCTGGGCACCCGGGCATGACGTCAGGAGGAGTAGCCTCCCCATTTCTTGACGGTGGCCTTGGCCTGCAGGGTGCATCCTCAGGTCAGTAGAGGGATAGTTCCAGGCCCTGCCAGGAATAAATACAAATACCTTGAGGTAACTGAGGGGACTCCCACCACAGACGGAGGGGCCCCAAGGAAATCGATCCTGCCCCTGTCATCCCTGAAGTCCCCAAGCAGAGATGGCTGCAGGTGGTGCACCCTCACCTCTGCCTAGGGCTCTTAGAGAGGTGAGGCCTTGTTCTGAGGGGCAACTTCAGGTCAGTGCAGACGGGAGTCCCAGGATTTGCCAGGTCTCAAGGAAAATACCCTTAGGAGGATGGAGAGGACGAAAGTTCCTCCATCACAAGAGAGAAAGGACCTTAGAGTCCAGCTTGCCTTGTTCTCAGGCCTGGGAGGATCCAGGCAGGGAGAGCCAGATGTGTCATGCTTCCACTACTGTCCTGTGCTCGGGGATGGGGGAATCTCGGTCTGAGTGGAAATATGAGGTCAGTATAGGGAGGAGTCCCAGGATCTGCCATGAAGCCTGAATGCACCCGCCCCCAATCTCAGAAAAGTTAGGACAACACAGAGTCCGGCTGTCACCTGTTCTCAGTTCTGAAAGGAACAACGGTGACCCTGAGTGGCATGTGCACTTCTACCACAGGTGGGAAGTTGGGGAGTCCTCAGGGAGGTGAGGTCTTCTTTGAAGGGGTAGAGGTCAACTATCCCAGGGGGCATGCCAGGAGGAAGGGCGGGCCCTGGCAGGACTAGAGATGAGTACCCTACAGAAGGACCGTGGAATGGAACCCAACCAAGGCAGAGGGCCTCGTCCTCGATGCCAGGGTTCTGTCACGTTGGCAGGAGTTGTCGGGGGGAGACGTGCGATGTGATGGCTCCTCACTCTTCTCTTGGGGCTCTCGGGGAGGTGAGGACCTTGATCTTAGAGGACGATGTCAGGTCATCCAAGGAAGCACATCCGCTCAGCAGAGAGCAGAGTCCCAGGTCAAAGCGAGGAACTCGAATGTACTCCAAAGTGAGGACCCTGAGTGAGCATGGAGGGGGTCACCCAAACAGAACAGATGAGACCCCACAGCACCCAGTCCAGCCCCACCATACCATCAGCCCCAGAACCTCAGGCTATGCCACCTGCATCCTGAGGAGCTGTCGGGCTTCAGGTGTTTAGAGGACAGGCTGCCCAGGAGGGGAGACCCCTGTGAGGCCTGAGAGTACCCTTAAAGAGGAAACCTCTAAGTTGCCTTTGTCCAAGCCACCTAGGGTGGATTTCTCAGCTGAAGCTGCTCACACTCCCTCTCTCCCCCAGGCCGGTGGGTCCCTATCACCCACCTTCTGCCCACACCTGTTGCTGTCCCGACGAGTCATCATGCCTCTCGGTCTGATGAGCGAGCTCTCCAAGCTCGGAGAAGACCATCAGGACCCAAGAGAGAACCCGGGCCTGCTGGAGGCACAGTTTTTTTGGGATGAAGACGACGAGGAGGAGGAGGTGGTAGAGGAGGAGGAGGAGGAGGAAGAGGAGGCCCTGTCTCCCTCCTCTTCCCTGTCTTCCTCCCTCTCTGTCCTGTTCCCCGACTTCCTGGAGGAGGTGGATGCTGCTGCGGTACCAAGTCCTCCCCAGAGCCCTGAGGGTGTCTGCCTCATGCCCCCTGCCATGGGGTCCTCTCCCTGGAGCCAATCTGAAGATGAGGGCTCCAGCAGCCAAGATGAAGGGGGTCCGAGCAGCAGCGAAGACTCAGAAGATGCCGAGTCCTTGCTGCAAGATGCCCTCCGTTTGAAGATGATCGACCTGGTGGTCTTCCTGCTCCTGAAGTATCGCGAAAAGGAGCCAACCACAAAGGCGGAAATGCTGAGCAGTGTCATCAAAGAGTACCAGGACCACTTCCCTGAGATCTTCAGCCTAGCTTCTGAGTGCCTGCAGCTGGTCTTTGGTGTTGATGTGAAGGAAGTGGACCCCAGCAACCACTGCTATGTCCTGGATACCACCCTGGGCCTCACCTACGACGAGATGGGAAACGATGAGGGCAGCATGCCGAAGACCGGCCTCCTGATCACGCTCCTGTGCCTGATCCTCCTGGAGGGCGACCGCGCCTCTGAGGAGGAAGTCTGGGAAGCGCTCAATGGCATGGGGGTGCGTGATGGGCGGGAGCATTCCATCTTTGGGGAGCCCAGGGAGCTCATCACCAAAATTTGGGTGCAGGAAGAATACCTGGAGTACCGGCTGGTGCCCAACAGCTGTCCTGCCCGCTACGAATTCCTGTGGGGTCCCAGGGCCCACGCTGAAACCAGCAAGATGAAGGTTTTGGAGTATTTGCTCAGGGTCAATAGGAAGAATCCCATTTCCTTCCTGTCCCTATTTGGAGGGGTTGACAGCGATGAGGAAGAGGGAGCCTAAGCCACAGTTGTAGCCAGGCATTTTTAGGCCCATGTCCAGCATCATCTGCTGGGCATAAGTGAGGCCTTGCGTTTGGGGATAGCCATCAACATTCTAGCTAGTGAGGGCCAGGGCAAGTTGGGGTAACATGTAGCATCTTTGGGCTCCTATGAAAATTTAAAAATTGATTTTTGGGATTCTTTGGGGGGATTTTTTTTTCCAATTTTCCTATAAATGAAAGGTTTAATAACCTTCAGCACCTAAGTGTGTGCATAACATCGACCGACCATACATGTATCTGTTCCAAGCAGTTCAAGAGCGAGAGTTTTGCTATTGTATAACACAGATCGAGACACCTTCCATCCTAGTTTGCGATCCTGAAGTAGATAACATGACATTGGAACAGGATTTCCTTGGAAATGTGAAAGAATGTAGCAATGCAATTGATGTGGTCGAGAAATAGTGAAATAAAAGTAAAACCTTGTTAATTCCTGCATCTTATCTTTTCTCGTCTGTCATTCTGTGAAACAATTGTATGTAGCTGGATTTGCTTGGTTCGTTCGAGAAAGTGGGAGGCATTTCACGGGAATAGAGAAGACGCGGGCTCAGAGGTTCATTTATTGCCCAGACTTTCACTGAGCCCCTGTCCTCTGGAAGGCCCTGTGCTGGTGGTGGGGAGACTAGGATAAGCCGGAGAGACCCACGCACAGAGCGATTGTGTAGGGCCCGCAGTCATATAAGGAAGGTGCTGAGGTGCCCCCTAAGTCCTCTAGAACAAGTCAAAGAAGGGGAGATGAGGTAGGCCTCCAGGGGCGAGCAGTCCAGTGTAAATGGGCCGAGCCAGGGCATTTGGGGGCTTTTGGGATTCTGTGCTTTTCTCATGGGGGCTGTTTATAGGGAAACTGGTAGGTGGCATCTGCCAGTCTAGACAGATGGTGTGTCTTGGGTTTGAGAGGAGTGTCTGAAATGGAATCGTTCGGAGAAGTGCCTTTGGATCATGGAGAAATGTCCACCTGTACCAGGGAGCTAGCATCCTGCAGTTTCCTGCCAGCACGTTTGAACACCGAGAACAAGGTGTTTTATCCCCATCGCCTGCACGGATTTCCTGAGAAATCAGGGTCCCTGTCCTTGAGGGCATGAGTCCCTGGGGCGCTGGTGCTTTGAGACTCAGGCATGGCCATAGTCCCGAGAATAGCCCCCATTGCACGGCGGGGTTAAGAGCTTGCCCGGAGCTCCAGCCTCCTTGGCAAGGAGCTGATCTTCTGCCTGATTGTCGCTTGCCCTCCTACGTGGGTAATACCCGGGGCAGCTGTCCTGGGACGTCTGGGAGCAAGTCATCGGTCCCGGATCTCCCCCGTCCTTGGTCCCCGAGCTGTGGGTGGGCACAGGAATCGGGCTGGGCTGGTGGCAGGATGCAGGGTGCGATGCCAAGGAATGTCCACAAGGCAGAATCAGAGGCAAAGCCATGTTTGCCCTGCACGGAGACAGACGTTCTGTCCAAAAGGGCCCCACAGACCCTCACCCAGTGTGGACGCATGAGAGTCACCGGCCCGGAGGCACTGTGCTGTGAACTGCTGGCGGGCCTGTGCCTGACGTTCTGCCTGCCTAGCAGCTTGAGCCACAGGACAGCGTCGGGCCATCCAACCAGCTGGCGGGGAAGGGACCAGACTGGAGAGGTAAATGGGAACATTAGGCCCATGCCAGAAACTAGAGCAGCCTTCTGAGATCCACACCTCCATCAGCCACATCTTAGTGGAAACCTCTCTACCCTCACACAGTCCTGTCGAAACACGTCTTCTTCTCCAGGGACATGGTCTTCAGCTCAGGACAGAAGGGGACCTGACGGCACTTTCAGAGGCCACGTGGTAGGCTCGGGCCGAGTGTCAGACAGTCTCTGACCTTGCCGCGTGGCTTCCCGCCGTCTGTGAATCATGGGGCCTGAGGCATCAGGCATTAGGTCACCAAGGAAGGCAGCCGGAACCCCCTTGATTGTGGGGGAGATGCCCAGAGCGCTGCAGGGCCAGAGCGCTGCACCACATGCAGCTCCGTTTGCCGGAGAGTTCCGCTGCTCCAAAGCCGAGCAAATCATGTGAACTCTCCACGCCTCGATTGCTTAACCTGCAACATGGGCACAGTAATAGTTCAAGTTCGGAGAGGTGGCGCGTGTATACGGGACGTGACCTGTGTGCTAAATGCATGCCCAAATTGAGTGCTGAGACGGCATGGCCAGTGCCGCTGCGTGGCTGAGACGTACCTTCCCCAGAGGGTGAAGATGCTGAAGCAGTGTACGCATTCCGATCCCGGTGTACACTGACTGCTGCGGTTTATCTTTCCTGCTGTGAATGTGTTATAGACGATGGACCGCCTCACACGGCAGGATTGCGCAAACATGGTCTAAGTTGTTCTCTCCCTGAGTGAGGTGAGGCTCAGGCCTCCTGCACCGGGGCAGGGAGAATACATTGGGCTGTGGGAGTTGACCCTGCGGGAGGCGCCCAGACCTCCTCAAGTCCCAATACTCATTTGGACCCCCACACTTCAAAGCTCTGCAGGGAACTGTTGCCCCCGTGGTGTGCTGAATACCAAGGGAAGCACCCTGCACCGGGCCTGGCCTTAGGCTGCCCAGGTGCATGTTTCCTGGGGGGCTGGGGCCGCATTCCAAATTCTCCCCAGCATGGCTTGGAATTGGAGGGGCTGCCCGTAGTTACTGTGGAGCCATCTTGCTCACGCAACCTCTTTCAGGGTGTGAAACACCTCGACTTACCCATCGCCGAGCCCAACTCTCTTTTTGCCTATCATATTTCAATTTCCTCTTTTGCATTTCCTCCGGAGAGCAGCCAGAAGAGGGATTATGTCCCCAAGGAGGTGATTTTGCATGCATATTGAGTAGGAAGCTGCTCCTGAATGTTTGCGTAAGACCCTAGAACTTTAGGCAGCCTGGCTGTGTCTTTTCCCAGATTGACGCTAGTGATCCCCAGGCCTTGTGATGTCACTCGATGACGTCCTTTGACAGCCAGGAACAGCATCAGTGCTTCAATGACCCGGAAGAATCTGGTAGGCACAGGGGAGTGTGAGTGCCCACAGATAATGTCTGCAGCTACTAGAACCTTCTAAAGGAAAGATCATAGGGTAGGGAGAAATGTTTCTCTGAAGGGTCTCGGGATGGTCTGACTCTTGACCTCTTTTCATGAGTGCTCCTTGAGCACCAACTGTGTGCCCCCAGAGCACCGACTGTGTGCCAGGCCGCATGGATGCAGGTAGGTGGCATGTGGCTCCTGGGCCTCCTGAGCTGAGTCTTCAGGTCACAGAGGCCCGAAGAGACTGACCACCTGCCCATCTGCAAGTAGGCCCGGGGAGGGCAGAGCTGTGAGTCCATGGGGCTGGCGCCCTCACCTCTCTCAGACTTCCAGGACAGTAGTCAGTGGATGTCACATCTGGACGGCATTTCTGGGGTCCACCAGAGCTGCTAGCTTGGGCAGAGTTCAGTTCTGAAGGGGAGGGCCCAAAGTCTTTCCTCCGGTCCCTGTCTTTTCCCAGCTAGTCTCCACCCTCGTCTGTCCTGAGTGTCTGCCCCTCAGCCCAAATGGATGAACTGCTGGAATCCATATATTGCAATATATTCAGTGATAAAAAGAAATAGCTATCCCAGCACGAAAAGACATGGAAGAAACTTCGATGTATATTACTATGAGAAAAGAAGCAATCTGAAGAGTTTATATACTGTATGATCCAAAGGCAAAATTATGCAGACCGTACAAAGACCAGAGGTTTCCAAAGGCTGCAGGGGGACATGTGAATAGGCACACCACAGAGGACTTTTAGGACAGTGAAGATACTCTGTATGATACTACAATGACAGATACATGCCATCGTACCATTGTCCAAACCCATGGAATGCACGACACCAAGCGTGAACCGGAATGTAAACCATGGGTGTTCGGTGATGAGGTATCGACACAGGTTCATCACTTATTACAAATATACCAGACTGGTGGGGGTGTTGATAATGGGGGAGCTATGCAATGTGGGGACAGGTGCTTACTGGGAAATCTCTGGACCGTCCTCTTTAATTTTCTGTGCAGCTAAAAGTGCTCTGAAAAATGAAGTCTTTCAAAAAATACGCCATATGAACGATGAAATCTAAGCAACAAAATAGAGAAAGTCCTGGGGGAGACTGAAGACTGTGGTGAGCTGGTATTTGCGTTTGAGGTAGGGTGTGGGAGCAGGTAATTGGGAGCGGTGGTAGGCTGCATGGTGCAGATCACAGGATGGTAGGAGGGAAGATTTTAAACTCCTGTCCCTACTTCACTGCACAAACCTGAAGCCCAGAGACCACACATGCCAGGAGCACTGGGACAACACCAGCACAGCACGAATGATAGCAGGTTTGAAGCATTTGTCTCCAGAGACAGCTAACAGACACGTGAAACCACCTGAGTGGGTGTGGACTGGCCTTTCAAAATTATCATTTTAATGGAATATAAAGAATAGCCTAATAGTAGATGACAGAATCAGAGAGGTCCATGCAAAATAAGTGTAGCTATTCTTCATCAAATAATGTCTATACTACATTATGGATTATATAGATATATATACATATACATATATATATATATATATGCACACACACACACACACACACACACATATATATACACACACATAAATATAGAGACATAAATATATACATACACATATATAGTGTGTATTTATATACAGATATATATATATTATATATACATATATATATAATAAACAGGCATGCCTACATACGTGTTTATATACGTTATGCGTATATCTGGGTATATAAGTACATCCAATCTACATCTATGAGATATATATACATAACTATGTATTAATGTACGTACGCACAGGTCGAGATGTAAAATGTATTGCTCGCTATGAATGAGGATGGAAACGGGAAACTCCTGTACTCAACAGGAAAAGACA
>NW_024347727.1:25075-35383 GCF_902729225.1 Pteropus medius
GCATGGGCGGGATCTCAGGCCCTGGCAGGAATCCAGGTGAGGACTGAGGGGAACCGGAACACTGGGGTGCCCAGGCCTGGCCTGCCTGCTCTGTGAGCTGTGGGGCAACTGGGAAGAGTGTTTGGATCGGCTCCGATCACTTCCTCTTCCGGTGTCTAATGGAGAGGAGGCCTTGTTTTAAGTAGAGTGGGCTCAGTAAAGGAAGGTGTTGTCTAGGACCTGCAAGGAGACGTATGATGGGAACGCGTCCCAGGATAAGTGGACCTGACACTTCGGTGTCCCCTCGTTGACCCCCTGGGAGGCTCTGGGCACATGCATTCAGCTGTGAGGCCCCACATTTCCTTCCGTTCCGTCTCAGGGGTGCATGGATCAGTGCTCAGTGTTATGCCTCAGGCCAGCAGGGGACAGGAGGCCAGGCCTGGTTGGGGAAACATGGCCATCCTGAACGAGCAAGGAGAGGACCGCCTTCCCGGAAGAGAGGGTATCTCCCAGAGTCTGGAACCCTCTCCTGACAGCACTGGGGCCCCAGGCTTTGCTGGACATCTGCATGTTAAGGTCCCCCTTGGTTTTGTCTTGCAGGGGCTGCTGGATCCAGTAGGTGCAGGCCTTGGTCTGAGGTCCGTGTCCTCATGTCGCTTTGCCTTTGTGACACGCATCCTGTGAGGTTTTCTCATTAAGGACAGTAACTCAGAGTGAAATCAGGTCAGTAGGGGGTCAGTTCAGGACCAAGTAGGAATGCAGACAAGTCTCTGGTGGACAACGTAAAGGGCCTCTGCCCCAGAAAAGATGGGCCAGCCCGCTGTTGGTCGTGGGTGACCCTGGGGCAGTGGAAGGGGGAACAGTTGCGGCCTCATCTCATTTTGTCTCAGAGCTCTCAGGACGGTGAGGACCTTGGTCTGCGAGGACGACGTCAGCCCATCCCTGGAAGCCATATCCGGTCCACGGAGAGAGGAGGACCAGATCCTGCTAAAAATCAAGGTGATCACCTTGAGGGACGAGTGAGTTCACCGCAGAACGAACAGGGTCCCCACAGAAGTCTGCCTTTCTCTGACCCTCAGCCCTGGAATCCCTGAGCAGTGCTGTGAAGCCGAGCACTTGCTCAGTCCCAGATCGGTGGCCTCAGGGAGGGGAGGGCCCCGGTTTGAGGCCTGGACTCAGGTCGGCATGGGCGGGATCCCAGGCCCTGACAGGAATCAAGGTGAGGACTGAGGGGCAGCAGAACACTTGGGAGCCCAGGCCTGGCTTGCCTGCTCTGTGAGCTGTGGGGAAACTCGGAACAGTGCGTGGATTGGCTCTGCTCAGTTCCTCTTCCGGTGTCTAATGGAGAGGAGGCCTTGTTTTAAGTAGAGTGGGCTCAGTAAAGGAAGGTGTTGTCTAGGACCTGCAAGGAGACATACGATGGGACCGTGTCCCAGGATCAGTGGATCTAACATTTCACTGACCCCTGATTGCCCCCTGGGAGGCTCTGGGCACGTGCCGTCAGATGTGAGGTCCCGCACTTCCTTCCGTTCAGTCTCAGAGATGCGTGTACCAGTTCTCAGTATTTTGCCTCAGGCCAGCAGGGGCAGGAGGCCAGGCCCTGGTGGGGGAAACATGGGCACCCTGAAGGAGCAAGGAGAGGACCGCCTTCCCGGAAGTGAGGGTACCTCCCAGAGTCTGGAACCCTCTCCCGATAGCACTGGGGCCCCAGGCTTTGCTGGACATCTGCACGTTAACGTCCCCCTTGGTTTTGTCTTGCAGGGGCTGCTGGATCCAGTAGGTGCAGGCCTTGGTCGGAGGTCCGTGTCCTCGTGTCGCAGAGCAGAGGCAGGCCAGGCCGTGCCAGGAAGTAAGGTGAGGTGCCCACCCTGAATGTGTACCCAGTGGGTCCCCCACAGCCCAGGAAAGGAGACCCCACGGTCTCCAAATCTACCCACCATACTGTCAGCCCACGAGCAAGGACTGTGCCAGCTGCACCCTGAGGAGCCGTCTCACCTGTTGCTTCAGGTTCTTAGCGGACGGGACGCCCAAACAGGAGAGTGCTGTGAGGCCCGAGAGCACCCTAAAGAGGAGACCTGTAAGTCGCCTTCCTCAGAGCCGCCTGAGGTGCATTTCTCAGGTGAGGTCGCTCACACTCTGTTTCTCCCCCAGGCGTGGGTCCCCACCGACCACCGTCCGCCCACACTCCTCTGTCGCTGTCTCATCAACAGTCACCATGTCTCTCAGTCAGATGAATGAGCTCTCCAAGCAGGGGGAAGATGACGTGGATCCAAGAGAGACACAGGGCTTGCTGGAAGAGCGAGTGCTTGGGACTGAGGAGGAGGAGGAGGAGGAGGAGGATGAATCCCTCTTTTCCTCCTTATCTTCCTTTTCCTCTGCCCTGTCAGACAGCCTAGAGGAAGTTGTTGCTGTTGTGGCATCTAGTCCTCCCCAGAGCCCAGAGGGTGCCTGTCTTTCCCCCACTGCCAGGGAGGCCGTTCCGTTGAGCCAACCCAAGGAAGAGTGCCCCAGTAACGAAGATGAGGCGGGGAGGAGCACCAGGGAGGGCCCCGAAGATGCCGAGTCCTCCCAGAAAGAGGCACTGCGTTTGAAGATGGTCGACCTGGTGGCGTTCCTTCTTCTAAAGTATCGCACCAAGGAGCCGGCCAGCAGGTCAGAAATGCTGAGTCGCGTCAACAAGGAGCACCAGGACCACTTCCCCGAGATCTTGAGCCGAGCCTCGCGGTGCCTGAGGCTGGTCTTTGGCATTGAGGTGAAGGAAGTCGACCCCAGCAACAACATTTATTTCCTGGGCACCACTCTGGGCCTCACCTACGACGGTGGGCACTGCATGCCCAAGACGGGCCTCCTGGTCACGTTCCTGTGCTTGATCCTCCTGGAGGGCGACTGTGCCCCTGAGGAGGAAGTCTGGAAATCCCTGAACGTCATGGGGCTGTATGATGGAAGGGAACATTGCATCTATGGGGAGCCCAGGGAGCTCATCACCAGTGTTTGGGTGCGGGAACAGTATGTGGTGTACCGGCAGGTTGCCAACAGCGATCCCGCTCGCTACGAGTTCCTGTGGGGCCCCAGGGCCCACGCAGAAACCAGCAAGCTGAAAGTCCTAGAGTATTTGCTCAATCTCAAAAGTAAGAATCCTCTGTCTGAAGTGGCTCAGCGCCATGAGGAAGAAGAGGCCTGAGCCCCACTTGCAGACAGGCACCTTTCAGGCCCACGTCCGACATCTTCTCCTGCTGGGCATGAAGCGAGGCCTATTTTTCACTCTGTATTTGAGGAGAGAGCCTCTGGAGCCAGCGCAAATTAGGGGAACGAGTTTTAGTGTTATCTTTGGCTCCCGTGACGATTTAGAAATACATCTTTCTTACCTTTACGAATTTTGCAAATGTCATTCCTTTCAATACGAGGTTTCAGATCAGTAGCATCTAAGTTTGTGCGTGACGTTGACCATACATGTATTTTCACTAACCTGTCCAAGAGTGAGAGTTTTGCGATTGTGTAACACAAATGGGGACACCTTCCATCCTAGTGTGTGATCGTGAACTAGATCGCGTGGCACTGGAACAGGATTTCCATAGAAATGTGAAAGAACTCACTAGTAAATCTAAGGTGGTCAAAAAGTACAGAAATAAAAGTAAAACCTTGTTAATTCCTGCATCTTCTCTTTTCTCGTCCACCATTCTGTGAAACAATTGTATGTAGCTGGATTTGCTTGGTTCATTCGAGAAAGTGGGAGGCATTTCACGGGAATAGAGAAGACGCGGGCTCAGAGGTTCATTTATTGCCCAGACTTTCACTCAGCCCCTATCCTCTGGAAGGCCCTGTGCTGGTGGTGGGGAGACTAGGATAAGCCGGAGAGACCCACGCACAGAGCGATTGTGTAGGGCCCGCAGTCATATAAGGAAGGTGCTGAGGTGCCCCCTAAGTCCTCTAGAACAAGTCAAAGAAGGGGAGATGAGGTAGGCCTCCAGGGGCGAGCACTCCAGTGTCAATGGCCCGAGCCAGGGCAGTTTGGGACCTTGGGAAACTGCTTCCCTCTGTGGAGGTTGAATATAATGAAGCTGGGTGGTGGCTGCTGGCAGATTCACGGAGAGAATGCCCTGGAGAGCGACAGAAAAGCCTAGAATGAAACACTGCACTTAGCAGTTATTTTGGGGATAGTAGATAAACCAGAGAGCAATCTCCACCTGGGACAGATAGGGACAGCGTCCTACACTCTTGTCCCAGTGCAGTTGACAGCATACAGACTGGATGTTTCATACTGATCATCTGCAAGGTTTTCTGGAGAAATACGGTGATATTCCTTTTAAGTGGTTCCCAGAAGCCTCCAGACTGACATTCTTTTCCCTGGCCATGGAAAGCTAGATACAGTGCATTAAAAAGAATATTTTAATTACGCTATCTTGAATGTAATTTGCACAGCTCTAAGCAAGGGCTAGATATTTGGCGAGGGTCAAGTGAATGAAAATTATGGTTTGCAGCTATGGGGCGGGGAGAGAATTTGGTCTTTGGCTCAAATTCTGGGAGCTTTGAGTTGCATCTCGCTGGGGAAGACTCCTCCACCCCCTAATTTAGTAATAGATCCTCCAGGAAGGAAATTGTCTTGAGTTTTTATTTATGAGGAGGTCTTTTGGGTAATTTAATATTCTGTGTCTTATTGCATCACATACTCTCTGAGATCTGAAAAACAAAAAAACAAATTTTCAGAGTAGAGGGTAGTAGAGGGCTTGGGGTAAGATAATACTAGAAATAACTGCCAGTCTTCAGAGTTCCCACATAGACCAGGCACCGTGCGAGGTGCTTTATAAACACTGCACATTCCTGCAGTCCCACAAGACATGGCTTATCAGACCCACTTACTTCACATATGAAGAACCTGAGGCCCACAGGGCCTGGAAATTTTCCCGAGATCACATGGCCAGTAAGTGATGGGGCGGAGACTGGACCCCTGGTCTGAATTCATCTAGAGTCCATGCTGGTCCTACCCATCCCAGCCTGTGACTGACTTTCTGACTCTATATCATTTCTCAGTAGCACATGATCTCTCAGGTGATAAAAAGAGGGACCCTGTGGTCAAGATAATAAAGGCAGGCCTAAGGAAGGAAGGTGACAATGAGAATCAAACACCATCCGGGGACTGTCTGTGGCCTTTATTTAGATAGGGTCCTCCCGCCCAAGTCCCAGGTTCCTCGAGAGCTCTTCTCACATGACAACACCCTGCTGAAGTCCACGGATTGCCCATCCCTCACCCTGGAACGCCTCTGATGGCAAAAGTTCCTTGGAATTTGGTCAGTGACCTTTAGATACTTGGTCATCCTGATAGATGTCTTCAACACATTCTTAGAATGTTTTCCAAATGAACTGGTGAGAAGATTCCCTAAAGTTAGAGAGAGGGTTTTTGAAAATACCTGACATATACAGCAAGATTTTAATAGGGTGTCTTATTAGAATCTGGCCACGGAACACACAGATAAATCAGCTTACCTAGGTGGTCAAAACCCAAAGCCTCCTGTATTAGTCTGCGCGGGCTGCCATAACATAATAACAAACTGGCTTAAACGACAGACATTTATTTCTCACAGTTCTGAAGGCTGAGAAATCTGAGATCGAGGTGCCAGCTTGGTTGGTTTCTGTTGAAAGCTCTCTACCTGGCTTGTAGATGGCCACCTTCTCACCGTGTCCTCACATGGCAGAAAGAGGAAGCAGACTCTCTGGCGTTGCTTTTCATAAGGGCACTAATCCCATATTGAGGGCTCCACCGTCATGACCCCATCTAAATCTAATTATCTTCCAGAGGTTCCATCTCCAAATACTTCACATTTGGGGTTAGGGCTTCAACATATGAATTTGGGGTGGGGGACACAACTCAGTCCATAGCATCCCCCTCATAAATGGTAGATGAGGAAAGACCATGGGAATCACTGTGAAGCAAATATGTAATACAACTGAATTTGTAAAACTTTAGAATCCTTCTAGGAGATGAAAAATGCTTCCTCTGTACATTCTAGCATCGATTTAAAAAGAAAAAGTAATTAGCCATCTTGCCACTGTCTCTTGTCTGGTTCCTGCCCCACAGGCAAGTCCTGGTTTTCAGTGTGCACCTATGCAGATGTTCAGGCATGTTCGGGCATGCAGGTAGGGACTCATGAGGTTTGGAACACACATCAAAATGAAAGAGAAAATTGTTAGCCTACTGAGGTTTTTAGAAGTTGTTGCAAAGCAAAGTGCAGAGAGGTGCTATTCAGTGAAGGGGTGAATTCTCCCTGCTGAGGTTTACATGATTCTCTGTATCGGCAGGCATCTGTCACATATTAGGCACTTAAAAATTCAGAGCATTTCAAGGCAAATCTGACCCCAGGAACTCCTCCAAGCAATGAAGATACTGCATAACAGTGCATGGGAGGGACTTCAAAGCCCATCCGCAGCTCGTCTTGCTCTCTGTCCGGGACACAGGGGACACCACGTCGCCAGTCCACTTGTAGCTAGAAAGGGTCATGGGATGACCCTTTACCAGTGAGACATGAGCAGAAGCATTGTCTGTCACATCCAAGCACTTGAGAGCCAGTATGACAGTTCCTTGCTCTGTCCCTCGGTTCCCCAGCAAACGTGGTGACTCTGTGCTGGGGAAACCACAGGATGGAAGCAACCTGGATCCGTGGATCCCTACAGCAGGGGGCCCTGCCAAACCGCATCAGAATCGGTGTGTACAAAAATATACTATTTCTGTTTTAGCTTTGCAAATGTCGTTTGTCTGTTGCATTAACTAGCAGTTACTTTGGCGCAGCTACTTTTCTGTTGTTAGGTTTATATAAATATTTTAATTACAAAGGTAGCAATGCATATGTTTTTATTGCAAAAAAAAAAAATCCCCAAATACAGAGAAATCACAATATCCCTATTTTCAAAATTTCACCACCATTCAGCATCCTGATCTGAGATCACCACAATTAACAATCTAGTGTGTATTATTTTAAAATTTACTATGGGTTTTTTCATATATAGATATACTATAAAACATATTGGTTTTCTTCAAAATACATAGGTAATGATGTACATATTTATCTCCCACTAGCCTTTGTCACTTAATAAAATGGATGCAGGATCTACCTCACTTTCGTAACTTCTTCCTAGAATTTTAAAGAATTAACTACAATGTGCCATAGTAATTAAACCATTTGCTTCCTGATAGACACTGAATTGTTTCCCGTTTGTTGCTATAATTAAGAAAACTCAAATCAACATGTTTGAACGTAAATTTTAGGGCAACTAATGTTTTTTTAATAAAGACATTAATGTGGACATTGAGTTAAAGAGGAAACAGTGTGAATAGTTTAACTTTTTATATATTGCCAAAATTTTATTGCAATTCATTTTTTCAAAAGTTAGTATATGTGAATAGCCTATACTCTCACAAATCTGTTATCTATTTTGATTTTGGTCACAATTATGGGTAAAAGTATCGTCTCACTGTTTTAATTCGCGTCTCCCCCCTTTTCTAAGTAGGTTAAAGAGGACCTTTACTTCATTCCTCACCCGTAGAAAGCTGGATTTATGGAGTGATGTCCTGCGTCACAGGATTCCTCTAGGCATCACTTAGAATTCTGAAATTCTGCAATGTCAACAAGACAGTTCCCTTTCACTGGGAGAAGCGAGGCCTCGGTCAGGAGCCAGGGAAGGGGACCAGACAGGACAGCCTCGGCCAGTGAGGGGCTTTGGGAAGACTGGGAGGAGAGCGAGTGCCGGAGTGCGCGGGAGAGACCGCATGCAGACCCAGGTCCGGAGAGCTCAGGCAGGCTGGCCGTCGGGGCTCTGAGTCCAGAGTTGGGTTCAGGGGGGACGAAGCCGAAGGCGAGGCGGCGGGGAAGGGAGGTGTCCGGGACGGGAGCAGGAAGAGGCTGGGGAATGTCTGAATCATCCTCACCGGCTGGAGGCTGCACGGGGACCTGAGTGGTCAGGTCTGTGGGATGAAGGGCCCAGCGGCCCGGCGTGCCAGACACCCCTCCCGAACCTTAGAGCCCCCGCCCCGGTCCGGAAGCGCACACCTGGCTCCCCGCATCGTCGGAGGAAAGAGCTCCATGTCTTCACTCTGGCAGAGTCCCGGGGCTGGGAGCCGCCACGACGCCTGCTGGAGGCCGGGCACTTTGCCCCTGGGTGCGGTGCCGCCCTACGGAGAGGCTGCGGCTGTGCGAATGGGCGGGGTTGGTGACTGAGGACCCGCAGCCGAGAAAGGTCAGGAATAACCACGAGCACTGGAAGGGGCTGTGCCGCTGCACGGACGGGGGGACGCGACGGGGAAAGCCGCGGGGCTCGTCACCCCGGACTCTGCGGATCAACGGCGGGGTGTGGACGTGCTCGGAAAAGCCGTCCAGATGCTGTCCCCGGCCCCCACCGCCTCCGGGGCTTTCTGAGTTCCCGGCACCACAGGGGCAGGTGTGCCGTGGCTATGACTGCTGCCGAAGGTGCCAGCGGATGCTGGCTGCGATGCAGGATGGGCCCAAGGCGCCGACGTTTTCAGGGCGGATGGAAAGCAGCGGAGATGGCGTCCTTCCTCGTGACCTTAACTTGGGGGGGGTGTGGGGTGCAATGCGGGAAGCACCACGGACCATCCTGTCGAGAGCATCCTCTAAGAGGGCGTTTGGGCCCAGGGAGATGTCCATAACGACCCTCGGTCTAGATTCCCGCAGGAATTCTGAAGTCACGTGAGCAGTTGGAGTTCTGCGGTTTTCTCCAGGGAGGTGGAAGGCCCAGGCAGTGGGCAGATTCCACGCTTTCAATCAGTGAACAGGACCCTCCAGTCATTTCATTCATTCATTCATTCATTCATTCATCCATTCATCGAGCAAACACCTATTAAACACTTGCCCAGAAAGAATACCAAGTAAACAAAAGAATATGACAAAGCACTTTACTTTAGTCTGGGTAGGAGGATGGTAAGATACAGACAGGTGCGAGAGAGTTTTAGGAAGCTGGGAACTGTGAGCTGGTGGCGGGGTCCATCATGACCTCGAATTCTGAAGTTTCTTACCAGGCAGAAGTTGTTCCTCTCAGCTGAGAATGAGGATGAGGGAGGAGGAGATGGTGGTGAGTGGATCAGGAAAGATGTATGGGACGTGATCAGCGTGGGCCATGTAGATGGCGAGCTTCTGCTGGTCCAGGTGGCCCTGCGCAGTGGGCAGTAGGAAACGTGGGTCTGTCTATCAGGAGAGAAGCCTGGGCTGGACATTAGTTTATGCTGCCTCGCTAGGGGTCATTTGAACCCATAGCATTAGGTTTATTTTATTTTTTTATTCTTTATTTTATTTTATTTTTAGGGAGGCAATCCTTGGTTGACCTCACAGATTGGAAGCACCTTGTCAGCTTACGATCCCTTATTTTTTAAGCCTGCAGTACCTGGTCTTTCTCTGTGGTCTCCCATCCAAGTACTAACCAGGCCTGACCCTGCTTAGCTTCTGAGATCAGACGGGATCTGGCTTGTTCAGGGTGACATGGCCGTAGGCCTAGGTTTCAGTTTAAAAGACTGTTGTGTACATAGTGGCCTACATGCTGTAGGATGCTGCCACCTCTCCTGCACGCATACTTGGAAACTAAAGTCACACGAAGATTAAATTTAGGAAAGACTTTAATGGAAGAAAGTACTCAACCAGAAAGCCAATTATAGAAAATTTTCCTGTGTTTAAATATATATAAATATATATATGTAAAATATATACAAATATATGTATGTACATACATACACACACACACACTCTGTGTCATTGTAGTTCATACATACAGTTACAATAATGACCTTTCGATTACACATCTATGTCAGGCCACTTTGAAGGACTTTGCTCTTCACGGCCTGTGGCAAGACTGAGCTTACCCTCTCCCTGCCTCCCCCCATATCCAGACACTTATGTCCTCAAACTCAGTGTCTTTGTTTTAGGCAGCTCTACGGTAACAAAAGGTCTTGTGATGAACAGACCAGGGTCCTGGAGGCAACCTGGGGCTCAGGTACCTAGAAGGCTAGGACTTCATGATGCATCATTTATCTAGTGGACAGCGATCGTCCAAATTTTAGATATGGGACCTCTTACTCCAACTGAAGCCTTCCACACGAATCCGAACCATGACCATGAGGAAAGCAGAGAGCACTCTGGTTGGAGGGAGGACCGTAATCCAGGAGTCCTGCCTACCCCCTCGAAGAAGCGCGCCCTGACACCCAGCCACAGTGTCCTCTTGAGCACAGCGGGGAAAGCTCCGTGCTAGAAGATCTTTCCTTAGATATGGAGTCCCTCATGCTCTTTTGCACAGGCACCTATCTGTGTGGACGCCATTCTGCCCAGCGCACTG
>NW_024347727.1:35427-44220 GCF_902729225.1 Pteropus medius
TATTCTCTATTCTCAGCATGGGATTGGCTATCCTCCCTCCAACCTGCCAGCCCTGTCTCTCCTTTCCGGCCCTGCTTTATGTTCTCATCTTGAAAAGAGGCTTCTACTGGTGTCTTTACCTGGTAGCTCTCAGCTCCAAAAAAAAACACCCATGTTTGCTTCTTTTAAAAAAGTTTTCTCAGGTCACATTCAAGCACCCTCAACAAGATTATCGAAGTCGGCTTGTTCTGTTTACATCCATTGCCTCTGCTTCCCTAGACCATTGCAAGATGTTTTGTTTACTATCACTCACTCAGAGAGGAGTCTCGAGCCTCCAAATATAATTATAGATGTGGCTGTTTCTAGTTTCGGTTCTATCAGATTTTGTTTCACGTATTTCGAAGCTCTGCTTCTAGGTCCATAGAATTGTCATGTCTTCTCGATAAACCCACTCTTCCATCATTATGTAATGTCTCTATTTATCCACATTAATTTTCCTTCTTATGAAGTCAACTTTTTCCGATATTACTACAGTCACTTCAGCTTTCTATATTACTTGTTTTGGTTTTTTTTTTTTTTGAAATATCAAACAGTATAATTCTTTTTCTTTGGGCGTGCAGTTAAAAGCGATGTACACACATACCAAAAAATTCGCATGTGCTATTCATTTACAGTCATACTCACTCCCACACCTTACCTTGGCAACTGCTCATCTGTTTTCTATCACCTTAGTTTTGACTTTTCAAGAATTCAGAGACAGGAAAGAACAGAAAATGTAACTCAGTGAGACTGGTTTCTTTCACTCAGGAGATTGCATTTGAGAGTTACCCAAGTTGTTCCATGTATCCTTAGTACATTCCTTTTTGCCGCTGAGTATCAATCCCATTGTATGGCTGCATCAATTTTTTTTTTTATTCATTCACCCATGGAAGGATACTGAATAAATATGGTTAGACCTTGGCAAACATGACTAGAGCTGCTATAAACATTCATGTGCAGATTTTCGTATGGACATAAATGTTATTTCTCTCAGGAGTGGCCTTGCTGAGTCATATGGTATGTATATGTTTAGAAGAAATTACCAAATTATTTTCCAGAGGTTGTTGTACCATTTTATATTTCCACCACTAATTTATGAGAGTTCAAGTTGTTCTTCATCCTTGCTAGCACTTAACAAGGTCGGTAATTTTTTAAATTTTAGTCATTCTCAAATATGTGTTGTGTTCTCAAGATTTTAATATGTATTCCTCTCATGGCTAATGATGTAGAACAATTTGCATGTGTGTATTTGCCATCCATATTCTTGTTTTGGTGATGTGTCTATCGACATCTTTTGCCTGTTTTGAAAATTGGGTCATTTGTTTTCTTTTTTTTTTCTTTTTTCTTTTTACAGTAGAAAAGAAAAGCTTTACTAGAAGAGAAAGAACACTTCCAGATGTGGAAATGGGCCTGAGCAAGAGAAGCATGGCTCAAAACGCCTGTTTTCTAATTTTTGAGTTTCAAGGAATTTTTATGTATTCTGGATCCAACTCTTTTGTTGGATACGTTATTTGCAAACATTTTCTAACAGTCTATAGCTTGACTTTTTTCTTCTGTCTTTCTCAGAGCAAAAGGTTTTAATTTTGAGGAAGTCTAATTTATTTTTTCCTTTATGAATCACGCTTTTGGTGTCACGTTTAAGACATCTTTGCCTAATTCCAGGTCATGAGATTTTCTCCTGTGCTTTCTTTGAAAGTTTTATAGTTTTTTATTTAACATTTAGGTCCAGGAGACATTTTAAGTTGATTTTTTAAATAAAGTGTTTAAGTAGAGGTCCTTTTTTTTTTTTTTACGTATTGATTTCTAATCGTTCCAATACTATAGTATAAGCTCTGACCCTTGAATTTTGTTTTTCTCTTTTTCGTAATGCAAATGTCTGACTTAAACTTTGATTTCAGAGGCATCCATTTCAAAGAGGCACCCACTTCCAGGAAGGCTATCCGAAATATACCAGTGGCCAGCCAGAGGCTATCTGAAATAAACCAGATAATGAGCCAGGCAGAGGCTCCTTCGTTTTAGAGATCTTGGTTGATTTCAATAACTAACCATTTGGGCTACATTTTTTTTCTTCCTCTCATGCTTTAAATTCCTGCTCTTCTATTTTAAATTCACCAACAAAGAGTGAATCTTAAAAGTCCTAGGCTCTCACCCTCAACCACAGTAAAAGCGGAACTCCAGGCCTATGAGCTAGTACGCCCTCTCCCTCTCTCTCTCTCTGTGTCTCTCTCTCTCTGTCTGTCTCTGTCTCTCTCTCTCTCCCCTCAACCTCCCTGCGTGGCTCCTGGTATGCTGTTTAATTTCGATATCTTGTAAGTAATATACCTTTATTTTTTTTCAGACTTTCCTTATGGCTACTGCTGAAGGGCATCTTGCAATTATAACAAGAACCACAAGGCTGGTCCAACCACAGCATTGGTTATTGATAGGCTGAGACCAGCACAAAACACATATCATTCATCGAAACAAAAATTCTTTTAAAGGCCAACATTTCTCAATTGAATCGTCTTAGTCCTTTAACCAATGTCAACCCAATAAATTTAACTTGGAAAAAAACAAATGTTAAAATTTGATAATATTCAAATATAAAGAAAATGCCAGTTTAAAAAAAATTGTCTTAGTCCTTTGTAAAAACTCTACTGGCCATATTTGCGTGGATATATTTCTGAACTCTCTAATCAATTCCATTGATCTATGTGTCTATCATTTAGCTGTTACTGTACTGTCTTGATTACTTTAGCTAGAATTTTGATTGGCATTGCTTTGAGTATATAGATCAATTTGGTGAGAATTGACATCTTCACTATGTTGAACCTACCAGTCCATGAATACAGTATATCTCTCTATTTATTTACTATTTATTTTGCTTTTGATGTCTTTCATCAACATTTTATAGTTTCTGCATACAGATCCTGTACATGTCTGATTAGATTTGTAACTAAGTGGTCAATTTTGGGAGCTATTGATAATGGTAAGTTTTCGATTTTCAATTTAAAAAATGGGGTCTCTAATTTTCGTTACTGTGATTGTATATAAATATGACTGATTTTCATGTGTTGATCTTGTATCCTGCAAGCTTGCTGAACTTGTGGTTTCTTTGGGATTTTCCTTGACTCCTCCCAGGCTAAGGATGTGACAAGGCCCACAGGGTGCCAAGCCAGCAAACGAGCGTCATACCTTCACAAAGCTATACCCTCACTACCAGAGGTTCTTCCAGGTACCATAGTGCCAAGTGCCTCACCCTCTGAAAGACCATGGGCTAGCCAGCCAGCCAGGGGCTCTCCTGCTCAACTTGGGTCTTTGCACCCCAGGAGGTAGGAGGTTAGAGTCATGATACAGTCTTTGCACCAGAGAGGATACTGAGGACAGTTGTGTTCAGTACCTACTATGTGTTGGCCTCTGACTAGTGGCCCAAAAAGCTACTCGAGGCAGGGGGAGGCAGGGTCAAGCCTGGCTCTTGACTAAAGCAAGGTCTCTGAAGTATTCCCCTCTCATTCATTCTGGACCCGCTGCGGCCACAGCCTCCACTCTACCCAGCTTCCAGGTAAAAGAGCGGCAAGAGAACAATGGGAAGAAAGAGAAAGAAGAAAGAATAGACTTGATCTCCTTGCTAAATATCAAGACTGCAGAAATAGACCAGCCATAGAGAAGTACTGGGAATGAAGAAGGGAAGAAGCAATTCCTTCGTGTGTAAGAGGAGGTTACTGAAGCGGATAGTCTCTGTTGTGAGTTTATTTCAAATACAGAATTCTGCCATAGCGTTCTTGGGGTGCTGCAAAAGAGAAAGTGAGTTTCTCTGACAAACAGAGACACAGCAGGAAAGTCAGAACCGGACAGCGAGCCCAGAGCTGGTGTCCTGAAGAGGACACACACCCCACGTTGTGGAAAACAGTACAGTTGGGGCGATAGCATCCTGCAGAGCACCCGCCCTTACCTAAGGCCCCATCTGCTTCCTTAGGACTGTGTACGCTGTGGCAAGACTTCGAGCATTAATGGACGAGTTTCTCCACATCTCCTACCCACATCGCTTTCTCCTAAAGACCTCTTCTCTCTTTTATTCCAACAGCTAGACACGAGTCACCTCTAAATAATCAGAAACAAAAGGCTGCAAATGCAAAATAGAGTATTAAAGAGAAAAACAAAACAAAACAGCGATCCTTGGTCCAAGCACCAGAAAGAATGATTTAAATGCATACTTCCCACTTCGAATATAAAGACATACAACACTGAGGAGAGAAAGAAAGGAGATTAAGAAATGGAGACACTCGGCTAGGAGATGCACAGCCTCAGACCCACGCAGGATGATGATTGCCCCAACCCCCTCCCACCCCATTCTTATGGGATGACCTTCCTCCACTCCCTCCTAGCTTTGCGATCCTCACTGCCTAGGGTGCTCTTAAAGCAAGCCCCAGAGAATGAGTTTGATACTTTGAGGAAGGATGGGGATTGAGAGGAAAGTCCGGTCTTAATTACAGTAGACTATGAAGAACCAGTTGAAATCACTCCCTGAGAAAATAGTAGCCTCGTTTTAGAAAACGGGAAGGAAAGGAAGGGAGGAAGGAAAAAAAAAGGAAAGAAGGAGGTAGGGAGAGAGGGAAGGAAAATCATTTTTTTTAATCCATGAAGCAAAGAATCGAAAAGGTTTCTCTTGAGAGGGGATGGGTGGACAGAATGGAAGGGGAAGCAAAAAGAAGTAAGAAGGTTAATGAAAAATTCTCCAGCAATAAGAGCTTTGGCAGAGGGGTTAAGAAATTCACATTCTGGTCACTGCTCTGCCACTGACTTACTAAGTTACAAATGCCATCTCTTCTCTGGATCTTGGTTTTCTCACCTGTGCAATGGGAGCGTGACGGAACTTAGAGCTGCCACCAAGGTCCCTGCATGCTCTATTGCCACAGGAGAAAGGCAGACCTGCTCCCAGAATTAGGCTGTCAATGGAGATATATATCATTTAATTAAATTAGTAAAGCATTCAGTAAATACAAATGTCAGCTGTTTATGAAAGGTGTCTAATACTCCCAAACATCCATCGATTTACATAAATCACATCATATTGCTCATATTATGCTGCAACTTGCTTTTCTAAAAAACAGCTTTATTGAGATATAATTGAGATACAGAAAAGTGATTGATTTCAGTATATTAACCTGGGATCCTGCAACCTTGCTAAAGTTGCATATAAATTCCAGAATTTTTGTTGAATCTTTCATATTTTCAACATAAATGATTGTGTCATCTGTGAACAAAAACAGTTTTATTTCTTCCTTCCTTATCTGTATACTTTTTACTTCGTTTTCTTGTCTTATTGCATTAGCTGGGACTTTCAGTACAATGTTGAAAAGCAGTAGTGAGAGGGAACATCCTTGCCTGTTCCTGATCTTAGTGGAACGGCTTTGAGTTTATCACAATTTTGTATGGTGTGAGTGGTATGTTTTTGGCAGAGTTTTTCTTTTTTGAGTCAGGTTGAGGAAGTTTCCCTCTAGTCCTACTTTACTGAGAGTTGTTTCTTTTCTTTTCTTTTTTTTTTATCATGAATGTGTGTTGTATTTTGTCGAAATGCCTTTACTACATCTATTGATATGACCATGCGATTTTTCTCTCGTTGGCTTGTTGAAGTGATGGGTTACATTAATTGATTTTTAAGTGTTGAACTAGCTTTGCATACCAGGGATAAGTCCCACTTGGTTGCGGTGTGTAATTCTTTTCATACATCGTTGGATTCGATTTGATAATATTTCGTTGAGAATTTTTACATCTATATTCATTAGTTTTCTTGTAAGATTCTTGTCTGCTTTTGGTATTGAGGTAATGCTGACCTCATAGAATGAGTTAGGAAGTATACCCTTTGCTTTTATCATGTGAACGAAATTGTCAAGAATTCGTATAATGTCTTCCTTAAATGTTTAGTGGAATTCACCGATGAACCTGTCTGGGTCTGCTGCTTTCTGTTTTGGAAGGTTGTTAATTAATCGTAACAAATGTACCACGTGGTGTGGGATGCGAATGGTGGGGGAGCTTGTGCATATGTGGGAACAAGGGATATATGGGGACTCTTAGTATTTTCTACTTAATTTTACTATGAACCTAAAACTTCTCTGAAAAATAAAGTCTTTTTTTAAAAAGCAGTTTTTATTTTATCAACATCTTATCCACATTTCTGAGTAATTCCAGTGATTAAATACTCTCACTAAATCTTTTATCTTTATTATTTTTAAGTTGTTTTTTTTTTTCTGCAAAGAATATAATTTAAAAAGAAAATGGTTTTATCGAAGTATGTCTGGCATACAAAAACTCCATAAAATGGAAATTTAGTCAATTTTGGCACATGCGTACATCCAGGAAACCATCACCACAATAAAGATAGTGAACATATTCATCACCCCAAAGCTTCCTCATAGCCATTTATAATTCTTCCCTTCCACCTTTCCCTGCACCCCCATTCCCAAGTAACCACCATTTTGCTTTCTGTCACAGTAGATTATTTTGCATTTTAGAAGTTTTATGTAATTACTTAGGAGCGGGATGCCTATATCACATGGTGGGTATATGTTTAACATTTTAAGAAACCAGCAAACTGTTTTTAAAAATAGCTGCATCATTTTACATTCTTACCAGATATAATGAGAGTTCAGTGTTCTACAGCCTCATCAACACTTGCTATGGTCCGTCTTTATTATTTTAGACATTCTAATAGTCTGTAGTAGTATCTCATTGTGGTTCTGATTTGCATTTTCCTAATGACTAATCATGTTTAGCTTCTATTTATGTAAATATCTGCCATCTGTATGTCTTTTGGAGAGATGTCTAAATCTTCTGCTCATTTGTTATTGGATTGTTTGATACCCTCTTATTGAGTGTTGAGAATTCTGTATATATTCTGGTTACATGAACTTTATCAGATATTTTATCCTAATCTATAAGTTGTCTTTTAACTCTTTTAACAATATCTTTCAAGAGCAGAAGATCTTAATTTGAATGAACTCCAATTCATCGATATTTGTATTAAGGGGTTGAGCTTTTTTATTATATCTAAGAAACTTTTGACTAACCAAAGATAATAAATATGTTCACCTGTGTTTTTTAGAAGATTTATAGATTTAGTTTTAACTATAGGTATATAATCCATTTTCAGTTACTACTTGATATAATTTGAGATATGGATTGAAATTAATTTTTTGTATATGGATACCCAATTGTTCCAGACCCGATTGTTGAAAAAGACAATTTCTCCCTTCTTCTCTTTGCATCTTTATTGAAAATTGGTTGTCTGTATGTGGGTATATGTTTGAGTCTATTTCTATACTCTCTATTTTGTTCCACTGATATATTTCTATCAGTATGCCAATATCACGTTGTGCTATTATTATCACTCTATAATAAGATTTAAAATCAAGTAATATAACCCCTTCATCTTTGTTCCTCTTTTTTATACTTTGTTTTTTAGCTATGCAGATCCTATGCATTTTCACATGACTATTAGAATCAAACAGTCATCTATTTAAAAGTTTTCTGAATTTTGATTGGGATTGCATTAAACATATCAATGAAGTTGGAAATAATGGACGTCTTAATAATATTGAGGCTTCCAACACTCAAATAAGATATCTACATCCATATATTTAGGTCTCAATTAATTTTTCTCTGCAATATTTTATAGTGTTCAGTGTACAGATCATCTAGCTATTTTTACATTTATCTCTAAACATTTCATATTTTCTAAGGCTATTTTAAATTGCACAGTTGTTTATTTCAATTTCCAAATAGTCATTGCTATGACATAAAAAATACAATTGATTTCTATATTGATCTTGTATTCTGCAACCTCGCTAAACTCAATTATTAGTTCTAGAAGCATTTTTTTAGATTGATAGAATTTTCTACATAAACAGTCTTGTGGCCTTCGAATATAGAAATTTTTACTTTCCCTTTTCAATTGGACGTCTTTTTTCCTCCTTGTTGCACTAGACAAAACTTAAAGTACAATATTGAACGACTCCCCCCGACACGCCCACACTGTAATATCATTAGTCTTGGTTTTAGTTTCCTACGTGTAAACATCCAGCCCAACTGCCATATGGGAATATCTTCCTCATCCCCCGTACACTGTTAAAACCCAGGCCTGAATACTACACCTACGGAGATGAACACAATCCCCAGATCTGAAACAAGACTAGGATACTCAGAGGAACAAGCTTATTCACCGAAGTCTTGAAACTTAAAATTCCTCCAAGGTAATGTGGATGTATTCACGTCTACATGGAGAGGTGAATCATCCCACTTCCCACCTACAGATTGCTCATATACACTGTGAAGACCATCTATCCACTTTTTGGCTACTATTGTGAGATATCCAAGCTGCATCTTGGCCTCCCCAGCATCTATTCCCCCGCTTTGGGCATGTCGGGATGGTGCTTTGTGATGTCTAAGCCTCCTTCCCAGGGCTACCATTGCCTGGGTGACTGCTTTGCTGACAGATCATAGCCGAAGGTCGTGACCCCTCATCGTCCTGGAGAGCGTATGTAGGGAGTTTAGGAGATCTAGCGTAGATCACTGGGCGGTGATGACATGGCAAAGGGGACCAGGATACCACAAACTCTTAGCACAATAATGCAACACCAGACCCCCAAGCACCTAAGGGAGCAAGAAACGGAAGACACTGTCAACCCAGGTCCAGAGGGAGTGTCAAGATGAGCTGACCCCGCCCATACCCCTCCTATTCTTCCCCATTAACAACCCTATGAGACTCCTCCCGGCTCCTCGCCTAGCACACACCCCCTC
>NW_024347727.1:44231-46598 GCF_902729225.1 Pteropus medius
TACCCCTCCTATTCTTCCCCATTAACAACCCTATGAGACTCCTCCCGGCTCCTCGCCTAGCACACACCCCCTCCTCAGAGCACACCCTTCCTCCTGAAGCCCTTGTTCCCATCCACTGTCTTCTCCCAAACCAATGTCCATCTGTGCCCACCCTGTTGTCCTTTCAGGTGACCAAGAAAACCATAGGGGTAAAAAGTCCCCTTCAAAGGAGTTTGAGGGAAAAAAAGCCTCTCCAAAAATTCCCATCCCTTTGATTAAATCTAGGAAAGGATAAGGGGCCCAACACTATGTGGCCATCATCACAGGCGGAACAAGGAACTACGTCAAAATTAGCCAGAGCAGGACCAAGAGGTCATGGACAAGCCCACTGCTTCAAGTGTGACAGCCTGGGCAACCAGGACTTCAGAATGAAGCCAGAGACTTCAGAACCGTCTCTGAGGTCTGGTTGCTGAGAAATGGCCGACTGCATAGCCACTGAATTTTATACCAATCTGTACACTTACGGTAATGACTAAAATAAAAACAACCTGCTGTGAGAAAATGTCTGTTTCTGTGAGTTTTTTTGATGGTGGGGAGTGATGAAGAAGAGGCAGGTGTGTGAGAAAGGAAGAAGGTGGGTCCTGTGGGGCTGGGGCCAGACCGTCAGGTCCACAGTTAGTCAGACATTGAGTACAAGGACTTGCTGAGGACTGAGTACTGAAGTCAAATTTCCTCCTGACATTTTTATTTCTTTGTGATAAATGCCCAACAGCACAATTTCTGGGAAGTAAACAGTATGTTCAATTTTATTAGAAACTACCGAACTGTATTTCAGAATGACTACCCTTTTGTATTCCCACCAGCAATATATGCATAATGAAGTTTCTCCACATCTTCACCAGCACTTGGTGTTGTCGCCTTATTTTAGCTGTTATGATAAGTGTTGAATAAGACTGGTAAGAGCAGACATCTTCACCTTGTTAATAATCTTAGGGGAAAAACATTCAGTCTTTCGCCTTAAAGTACAATGCTATCTGTAGGCTTCTTGTAAATGTTCTTTATCGAATTACAGTACTTTCTCCCTATTACTAATTTGCTGAAAATTTTTATCATAAACGGGTGTTAGGTTTTTATCAAATGATTTTTTCTGTTCAAATCACTATGATTATGATTTTCTTTAGTCTATTGATATAGTGGGTTACAATGACTGATTTTCAAATGTTGAACCAGCCTTGTGTACCTGGAACACATCCCACTTGGTCATGGTGTAGAATTCTTTTTGCAAATTTCTGGATTTGATTCACTAGTATTTTATTGAGTATTGTTGCATATAAATTGGTGAGAAATATTGGTCTGTAGTTTTTTTTTTCTTTTTCCTTTTTCTTTTTCTTTTTTTGTTTTTATCTATGTATGTTGTTAGTATCAGAATAATAACAGCCCCATAAAATGAGTTGGAAAGTATTCGACTCTCTTCAATCTTCTGGGAAGGTTTGTATAGAATTGTATGATTCTTTTCCTAAAATTTTGATAAAACTCACCTGTGAAGACATCTGGGCCTGGAGTTTTATCGGCAGGGAGATTTTAAACATTAATTTAATTTATTTAGTAATTACAGGGCTGTTCATATTATTTACTACATTCTTGGTATTTTGTCTTCTAAAGAATTTGCTCATTTCTTGTAAGTTTTTGAATTTATTGTCGTAAGCTCGTTAATAATATTCTCTTATTTTTTAAATAGCTATAGGGTCTCTGGTTATGTTGCTTATCTCATTGCTGATATCGATAACGTGTGTCTTTTCTCATTTTGTTTTAAGCAGTTTGCTTAAAAGTTTGTTAACCTTTTGAAAAACCCAGTGTCATTGCTTTTAATGTCATTGCTTTTCTTTTTTTTTTCCAGTTTACATTGATTTTCATTTGCTTTTCTTTTTTTAGTTTAATGATGTTGAATCTTAGATCATTGACTGCAGTTATGCAAGATAAATTCTGGAGATCTGATGTATAGCAATGTGACTGTATAGGTAACAATATTGTATTGAATACTTGAAAATTGCTGAAAGCGTAGATTACAAATGGTAACTATGTGATGTGATAGATATAACAATTAGCTTAATTGTGGTGAATATTTCATAATGTTTATGTATATCAAATCATCAATTTGTACACCTCGATTATATATAATTTTAATTGTCAACTAAACCTACATGAAGTTAGAAAGAAAGAAAACCTTTCTTGTTTTTTTTTTTGTTTGTTTGTTTGTTTATTATGGTGACATTGGTTAACGAAATCCAGTAAGTTTCAGGTGTACAGTTTAGCAGTAAGGTGTGTGTGTGTGTATATATATATATATATATATATATATATATATATATATATAAACACACACACACA
>NW_024347727.1:49676-66420 GCF_902729225.1 Pteropus medius
CCTACCAGAAAGGAGGAGGGAGGAGGGGAGGGAAGGTAGATGGGGTAAAGGGGGTCACGTATGTGGTGACAGAAAGTAACGTAAATATGGGAGGTGAACACACAGTGTAAATATATATGTGCCTTACTGTTAAAGTGTACAGCTGAAACTTATTGGATTTCGTTAACCGATGAATGTCACCGTAAAAATTAATTAATTAATTAAAAATGAAATGAAATAGAAATAATCTGATCCTTTAATTGGCCTCCATCTGGTAGAACCTGTCACTAACATCAGAGCATCACCCAAGCATATCTGGGGGTTCCAGAGTGTGGTGCACAGGGGCTCGCAAGCAAGTCTCTCACGTATACTCAGCCTAGAACACTAGGTATACTCTTCCTTTGCCATTCCTGCCCCCACCGTGCGCTTTTGTGTCCAAGGAAGCCAGGTGAGGGCAGCTCCTCGCTCCTGCCACAACCTTCAATTACCCGCCCAACAGTGATGATAGGTTCACCGAAGGTGCCTATATATTTACATATTAATAAATTCTCATTTATATAAATTATCATTCTAATACATTATATTTATAAATTTATAGAAATTTACAAATATAATTATGCTATTGAGCAAATGAAATATATTTATAATAGAATTTATTTTACATTCATGTATATAAAATGATATGAACACTGATGATGATGACGATGGAGATCATGACGAAGAAAATGCTTAATCTGAAGAAAACAGAAGCGAGACAAAATAACTGAACAACAATGACATAGACGATAGGAAGAGGCAGCCAGAATTAAAATGTGATAAGATCTCTGTGCAATTTGAGAGGAGTGTAGAGATGATGATTAACTTTACATTTTGTTTAGTCAATGGCGCATGTTGAATATTCAAGGGTAAACCACTCAAAAAAAAAATTGGAATGTGTAACTTCCAAACCAATAGAGGGGAAAAGAAGAAAGTAAAAAAAAAAAAACTTGACTGGTCTGATAGATAGCTGGAAAGGAGAAAAAAAAGAAGCATAGAAACAACGCACAAAATAAAATTGTAGAAATCAATCCAAATATACCAATACTTACAATAAATAGAAACGGAAAGAAGGCAGAGAGCGGTGGGTCCTCCGTGGGCAGAGCCCGGCCACTCTCGCTAGCAGGAGGCAGTAGGAGAGCATCCGTCTCCCCAGCTCCGGGCTGAGCCTGCTGGGGCGCATGGTCTCCCAGGGTCCTGTCGCTTGGCCAAGCCTACCTGTGAGAAGGAGGGTGGATTGGGTCACATGTACCCATTGGTAGGGCTGCCAGAGCCTCTTTTAAGAATTGAGGGGACAGAAAGGACACAGGTTTGGCCCTAGACTTCTTCCTTTCTTTGAACCCTGGCTCGTTCCCACTTGTTACTGTTCTTTATTTTCTGTTTTCCTTAACGCTGTGCCTGTCACACAGAAGATGTTCAAATACATTTATTTTAGTTAAAGGAATGAATGTAACCTCATCTCCACTGTCTCTGTTGCTAAATACAGTAGATAGTTTGCGATCCTTTCTTCACTGGGTAACTGCAGAATATGACAATGATGATGGCAGATGGTGTCCCTAGGAAGGCATCAGCTGCACAGTGATTTGAGCCTGCAGAGCTGAAAGTAGTGGCATCTGAGCGGACGTGTGAAGCAAAGGTCCTGGGGAGAGGTGGCCTCTCCCTGAGGGTGAGACCAGTTTAGCAGAGAGAAGTGGCAACGACGTATCTGCCCCTGCCCGCCAGCACCCTGCCCGCCAGCACCCTGCCCAGGGGCGGTCCGGCCTCAGAGGGCATCCGAAGGAGCCCCTGCCGACTGCTTTCCCCACCGGCCCTCGCGGCTGCCCCTGCGTCCCTGAGCCCACTGGCGGCCCCCCGCTCTCGCTAACTTGACTAGTTTGCAACTGATGCCTGGACCCAGAACCCCAGCTTACAAATCCAGAAGCCCAAGCTGACACGGGAGGGAACAGAAGGTCCCAGCCTCTGGCCACTGTGCCTCAGCAGGTGCCAAGAAAGGCCACTTGTGGGGAGGACTACACACCTGCAGCTTGCGCATTTTGGCTGTTTACAGATTCATCAGATAGATCTTAGCAAAAAGATCACTTAGATCACATTTCTCCCCTGCTTTCACCTTCCAGCGGCTCCCTACTTTGCTCAGAGTAAGGTCTGAACTCCTGTCCATGGCCCACAGGGTCCTGCGCAACAAGTACGTTGGCCCCCTACCCGGCCTTGCCTCCTGCCACTCTCCACTTGGGCTGAAATCTGAGGCCCAAGGCTTCCCCACCCCTCAAGTAAGGCTCTTACCTGCCGTGCTGGCGTCCCCTATGCATATTGCCTTTGTGCCCGTGAGCTTCTGTGGCCTATGAGGCCACCCCATGCAGGGGCTCAGGCACACCAGGCCCTCACCTCTCTGATGACTCAGTCATGGGATGGTGGGGTAAAACACCTCCTCTGGCTTCGCTTCCCCAGGTGCTTGGCTAAGAAGCCACTAAGGCTACATGGGTCTCAGCCCAGCCTGCGGGACATGAGAAGCTGGAAAGTGAGAAGATTGGAAGGCCTGAGAGCCCAGAGCTGTTGGCAGATCCCTCAGGGCCCTCCGAAGAGTCCCTTGAAGCAGGATTCCTTGTCATTGGCGGCCTTCTCTGATATCCCATGAGGCAGTCGTGTTAGCAAAACTGAAACTCTGTCCCCATTAAACACTAACTCCCCATCCTCCTGTTCTTTGTCTGTAAAAGCCATTTGCATATTTTGCATATTAACCCCTTTTCAGATATACGATTTGCAAATGTTTTTCCCCTCTCCATAGGTTGCTTTTTCATTCTGTCATCTGTTTGTTTGTTTTGACGCACAGGAGTTTTAAATTTTCACATAGTCCAATTTGTCGTTTTATTGCCTGTGCTCTTAGCGTCGTATCCAAGAATTCATCGCCAGATCCAAAGTCATGACTGGAAACAAGGCCTTCCTTTCGCTGAGCCCCTCACTTGCTCAAGGAACCTGGGTTAGTTACCCAGCTCTTATTCTTTCGTCATTTTTTCATTTATTCATTTTCCATTCATTCATTCATTCATTCATTCAGTATGCAACGTCCAAACTCAGAGCTCACAACCTCCATAGAATTTAGAAGGTCCGTGGAGTAAATGAGGGAAAAATATTGTTCATATTCACTAACCTGTACCTGAAATTAGCATCGTGGATAATGAATGCAGACGACCAACTACAGGAAGATGAACAGCACCTGTGACTTTTTCACCAAGAGAAATCTCTGATATTTTCATGTTACTGTCACTACTTACAAATTACAATAATTATTAGACCCGCTACTGTATCTTATTATTTAATGCATCCATGAAGATACACGTATATTTTATAATACCACGATTGTGATTTTTAAAAGATTTTGAAAACCACATTTTAATTGAAAGAAAAAAAAAAGCTTTCCTTTGTAATCCTACCTATTTTGTTTCATGCATTAAAGAAACATTATTCCGAGAAGGGGCCCCACAGGCTTTCCTAGACAATCAAGGAAAAGGTTAAGGAATCCTGCCCTATGTTGGTTGCTGGGGACACGGCCTCGGTGCCATCCCAGCTGCTTGGAGTGGGAGGGCGTATAGATGGGTAGAGACAACATAGTGTGGTGATTTCTGTGCCAAAGGCACCAGCAGTCTATGCAACTCCAAGCTAGCCGGCCACTGTGGAGCGGTCCTGCCCCGGTAACCCATTTGCCCCGTTTTGCGCATGTAATGAGATTCAGAGGAGGCAGCCCTGCTCCCCTGGCAGCAGGACCTCGGCTCCCCTTTTTGCTAATACCAGATATATTCAGCTGTAGGAGCAGAGATGCTCACTGGGCTCTGGTAACTATGGAAATCCCAGGGTTTCCCTAGCAACAGCTCTAGTTCAGCTTTGTTGCTAGGGAACGCTGGGATTTCCTAGGTTGTCGCATAAGCAGGACTGCGATAGCCCTTGGGCAGAGGCATGAGCACAGTTGTGGGTCTGAGCCTCAGGGAATGGATGCTCCCCTTGGAACTCTGATCCTTTCAGGACGCCCTGGTCTACAGACAAGTGAAAGGAGGGTGCACGCTGGGTGAGAAGTCTTGAAAAGGGGATGAGGAGGAAGTGCACTGGAGTAAGGAAACTAATTAGAAAAGTGCAGATGAACCCAACAAACGCCAGGAAGCGGAAGACACTGGTTTACGGGAAGTTCTTCAGTCTTCAAGTCCAGCACCTGGCCGTTCATACAGGATTATCATGTAGCACACACCTGCTTGGTTTTAAGAGAAGGTCCAAGGTTAGAACTAAGGCCAACCTCATGGCTGTGCAACCTAGGTGGTCCCACAGGGCCTCATGCTTAAAAGGGCTCTGTTGTCACCATCTCGAAATTCCATTTTCGAACAGCAAGCCTTGAATTTTTATTGTGCACTGGGCCCAGCAAATAATGTAGCCAGTCCTAGTTATAACTCCCATTTCTCAAAGGAGAAAAGTGACCATAGCGAACAGATATAATTAGCCCAATTTCACATGTTGGAGAGCACAGCTTAGGGGCCACTGGACTTGCCCTTAGCTGCCTTCAGACGCCAGCAGCTGGAGGGCCTTGACCCAAACAGGCTTTCGGCATCGGAAGGCACTATTGGGGGTCCATATGTAAGAAGATAGGGATGGCCAGAGTCATGTTCCCTTTATTTGTTCTAGGGGTTGAACAGAGAACTGGAGAAGGCAAGGCTTCGGGGAACTCCCAATCTCGTAGAGGAGACTGCCAGCATTCACGAGATGTAATTGGAATAAGGGCTGAGGCAGCGGTGAGTCTATAGCAGGTGGTAGCAACGTTCGTTCTGCTCACGTCTTAGAAAGCTTCAGGAGGATGTCTGCTTCCTGCTGCCCTGGATCCTTTAGAATGTGAACGTTTCTCCTCCCTTTGTCCCCTAGGCACTAATTGTATGGCAACAAGAAAAGCCCCTTGCACATATTTAGTGAGACTTCCTGTGTGCTAGAACCTGGGATGATATCTATTCTGGGCTGAATTGTGTCCCAATCCCAAATCATACGTTGAAGTCCAAACACCAGCCCCTCAGAATGTGACTCTATTTGGAGACAGGGTCTTTGAAGGGGCAATTAAAGTTAAATGAGGCCTTTAGGGTGAGGCCTAATCCAATATGGCTGGCGTCCCTGTAAGAAGAAAAGATTAGGACGCACATACAGAAAGACGACCACGTGAGGACACAAGAGGAAGACAGCCATTTGCGAGCCAAGGAGAGAGGCCTCGGGAGAAGCCAACCCTGCTGACACCTTGATCTCAGATTTCCCAGCTTCTAGAACTGGTCTTTTGTTACAGCAGCTGCAGCAGACTTATATAATATCCTTTGCGATTCCCAGTGCTATGGGATATTATGACTATCCCAGTGCAATATGGGATATTATGACTATCTCACAGAGGTGGGACTTGAGACTCTACAGGGCTAAGCATCTTGCTTAGGGTCACACAAGCCACCATACAGCCATACCAGTATGCCAACCCAGCTGGGTTTGACCCCTAAGCCTGTGTTTACAGCTCAGCCAGCCTGGGTGGGTGACACACCAGCTCATTCAACTCAGAACAACTAGAAACCTTTCCTTGTACCTCTGCTGTGCTGTGGGTGTAGGGACTTCTGGCACAGTTCGCCCGCCCCCGGGCCCGCGACCAGCACATTTCTGTCCAGGATTCCAGATTCTCAAAGGTGATGGGCACCTGTCCCCCAGGCTGAGATCACTGTCCTGGATGGAGCTTTTCACAGAAGGACTCAGGCCATATTGATATTTATTGTCCTAAAGAGCAAAGAAAAGAGTGGATATGAAAGGACTTTGAAAAGTGTCACAAAGCAAAATGGCAGCTGCATAAGGTTTCTAAGTCCTCAGCACTAGCGGGGACATCTTCCTTTAGGGTTAAAGTGGCTGCACTAGAAGACTCCAGATTCCACAGCCTTCGTGCGGGAACGAGCATGCAGCTCCCTCTCTCTCTGACTCTCTCCTTTCATCCCTGAGTCAAGAAAGCACCTCCCTAAGCAAAGAGCCACCTACCCAGAGAAAACCATGGCATTCCCCTAGAAAACAAATGCGACCGAGGGTAGTTAAGGGGAGTTTCCTTCTTTTTACATCAAAAAAAACAAATTAACAGGGCTTTTTTCCAGGTATAATGCACATGCAATAAATTGCACAGATCGTAAGTGTAAAGCTTGATGAGAAATTGAACATATTTACACTCCCGTGTAATCATCCGGGTCAAAATGGTAGCTGTGGTTTTAAATAGAATCCCCCCTCCCCGACCCCAACCTCTGAGTCAGAAGGTTCCCACGCACCGTGTGCCAATTCTCGCCATGCCAGGTATTGAGCCTGAGGGTGCGGAGTTAAGGCACAGAGTCGGTGGAGTAGATGATCTTGCTAACCTAGCATGACCAGAGAGACCTATGATGGACAGGACAAGGGGTAGGGATGCTCAGAAAGGAGTACAGATCGTGACGGTATGAGTCTCAAAAGACTCCCCAAGAGCACGTGACAGATAAGCTGGGTCTAGTAGTATAAGAATGAGTCTGCTTGGGGGAGAGGGGAAGAAAGGGGACACTGTGGACATAAAGATGTTTAGAGCCTTAGGAGCATCAAACAGCTTAGGAGAAAAGGTTCACAGTAAATACAGCGTAGGATGGCTCGCAGGGTATCATTTGGGGTCAGGAGCAAGAAATGATTATAGAGAAATGAAACTGATTTCCTCGTCTGACTTAGAAGCTATTTCTGAGGTCAGAACACTCAGTGCCTGTCTGATAGTCATGTCAGGCTTTATTGCTTGTGGTCAAAGGCTGCTGCACAATACACGGGACAAAGCACAGGGACAGCAAGCTTCTCAGAGCAAATGTGAGTCTCTGCCTGAAGAGCGACATCGCAGAGCAAGTTACATAGACGGAATTAGCTGTCTAATAGATCTCAGCACGAATTGATCCAGATATCTGTGATCAACCCAGCACTGATGTTTAAAGCGGTCAGTATCACAGATGTTTTGTTATAAAACCTACATGTGTGTTTCACTTCATTATCTCAACATGTCATTGTCTCTCTCTTTAAACAGTCGTTTTATTTTGTCACTAGAATGTGTCTTTTAAGCTGTCTTAAATCCTTTCTGGAAAAAAAGAAAAACATGCACGTAGAGGACGGCATACATACATGCATCAGAAACAATCCATCATTTCATGCCATCCGTGACATAAACCAAGTCCATTTCTTCTCTTACAATAGTCGTTTATTTGTTCCTGGCTCTCAACCATGCAGTTTTTATTTTCTGTTCTTCCTTCCCTTGAACCATTCGAACATTCTCATTAAAAAAAAAAATCTTCCTCATGACCACTAACTACTATCCTTCTTTTCTTACATTTTTTACAGTCAAATTTCTCAAAAATGTTCTGTATAGATCACTCTACTTCCTCGCCTACATTCGCCCCTAACCCAGCACAGTCTGATTCCTATAGAAATTGTTCTTACTAAGATCTATCTCTTGACACACTCTCCCCTCGCTTCTGTGACACATTCCATTCCCTTGGGTTTCCTGCAGTTGCTTTTCTTATTTTTCACTCGCTTTGCTTTGCCCCTCCTCCTCTTCTCATTTCTTAAACATCGAAGCTCCTGGGACTTTGGTCCTGGGTAGCCTTCTCTTAGCACGCCCACTACCCTAGGAATACTCCCCACATGTGTGACGTCAGCGATGCTACGTGTTCACCAAACACCATTTTCTTTTCCCCCTTCACTCGCACCTAGACCACATTTTCCAGAATCCCTCACGGTGCAGTGTAGTCACGTGACTGAGTTTTGACCAAAGGGATGTGAGAGAAAGAGACAATGACACTTGCAGGTCTTGACCTCTCAAACCTCACACGTGGTCTTCCAAGATCTCTCTCTTCGCTCATCTGCCAGCCAGGGGCAAAGAAGCCAGTGGAGACCTCAGAGTGTCTAGGGGCCCCTGGAGTGACTGAGCAGAAGGAAGCTTGGTCTTTAATAGCCTGTGTGGAGCAGAGCCCAACTCCAACCCACCCCTACTGACTCTGAACTGTAACGTGAATGAAAAATAGTCCTTTATTGAGTCAGCTCACTGAGATACAGAGATTGATACCCAGTTAGTCTGCCCCCAGCTAGCACACTCTCTATGCTAATGACAACCAAATATATGAATTCCAGGCCTGTCCATATCGTGCATGAAGTAATTGACAATGGTGATCCAAATGATAGGCTAGAGAATGTTTTTCTTAAGTAGATTGTTAGCAAGTCACAGACATTCATTAATTCGTTCAAGAGTGCCTACTGTGCACCAGACAGTGGCTAGGCGCTAAGGTTGCAATGATGAGCAGAGACAGATCCAGTTCTCGCTCTCAGATCGTTTAGCATGAACAGGATGCAGCAGATCCTCGCATCTCCTTATTATATTCCAGCTGTCAGAGACTTCCTCAGCACTGGGTGCTTTCTACAACAGACCATCCGTGAAACTGAAGCCGCTTCCCCATCGTCCCTGGAAGCCACTCATTTCTCCTTTGTGAAAGGGTACAACTGGATCTAACAGTATAGCACCCTTTCTCTTAAAAAATTTTCAGTCCACGGCCATGCCACCCTGAACAAACTTGATCCCGTCTGATCTTGGAAGCTAAGCAGCAGGGTCGGGCCTGGTTAGTACTTGGATGGGAGACCACCTAGGAAGACCAGGTGCTATAGGCATAAAAAAATTAAAAAGTAAGAGATTACAAGATGACAAGGTTCTTACAATCTGTGAAGTCAACCAAGGGTTGCCTCACCTAAAAAATAAAAAAAAAGAAATTTTCAGGGTTTTTTTTTTATCGTGGTAAAATATATGCAAAGCATAATATTTATCATTTTAACCATTCGTAAGTGTACAATTCAGCGACATTAAATATATTCACAATGTTGTATAACCATCACCGCTATCTAGAATCAAAACTTTTTCATCATCCGCAGCAAAAGTTCTGTATCCGTTAAATAACAGCTCCCCTTCCCCCTCCCCAGCCCCTGATGACCTCTATTTTGTTTTCTGTCTCTGTGTATTCGCCTATACTCGGTATGTCGCATAAGTGGAATCATACAATATTTGGCCTTCTGTGTCTCGCTTGTTTCTCTAAGCATGTTTTTGGGGTTCATTCATACTAGAATATATCAAAATTTAATTCCTTTTTATAGCCGAATAATATTCCATTGTGTATATACACCACATTTTTTTCATTCATCCTTTGACACTTGACTTTCCACCTTTTGGCTGTTATGAATAATGTTGCTATGAACATGGGTATACAAATATCTTTTCAGGTCCCTACTTTTAATTCTTTGGTAAAAACACCTAAGAGTAGAATCATTAGGTCATATGCTAGTTCAACAGTGAATCTTCTGAGAAACCACAAAACCGTTTTCCAAAGTGGCTGCACCATTTTACATTCCCACCGGCAATGTATCAGGGTTCCAAAGTCTCCACATCCTTTTAAACACTGTTCCGTTCTGGTTTTTATTATTATTATTATTATTATTATTATTATTATTATTGCCATCTTACTATGTGTGAAGCTTTATTTGATAATTTTATTAAACTCTATACTCGCGCATGCATACAACCTTCTTTTAAGAAATTCAAAACCAGGACAAAATAAAAAGAGGAAATCCATTTCTCTGGAGCTCCCTCCAAGAGCCTTCCTCTCTCGAGAGAAAATTACTGTTAAAAGTTTGGCACGCACCCTTCCAGATCTTGATCTCTGCATTTAAAATTTTACATACGTATGAATGTAAGATTATACATAAAATATACGCATAAATCATGTCAGTAATGTCAGTTTCCATCCTTCTTTCCTCTACTCCACTGTTCTTTCTGTTAGAAAAGTTCCATCTCTGATACCTTGCCCTATAGCTTATCCCACTGGTTACAACGCCATCTTTGATTTCCAGGAAGAATAAGCTGCGTTGGGTAATTTCGTCAGGAGCCTTAGAGTTCCGTTGTCCACCTCATGCAGGACGCATTTCCTAGGATGTCCCAAACTCGTTCTGGGATGACCTTCTCCTATCACTTATAGCAATAGCTATGCTCCTTTTTCTATCCGAATTTACCTTCTTTTGTCTGTAAAAAAAAAAAAGGAAACGAATTAGAAAGATAAAAAAATAAATAAATAAATTTTTAAAAAAGAAAGGGAGAACTCTTGAACTTGAAAAAATAAAAAGAAACACTTTGCTTGGTATCGCATGTAAAAAAAAAAAAAGAATTAGAAAGATTCTCTAGCTTTTGAAGAACACAACTAACTGCCAAGCAGTTGCAAACGGGGAAACAGGCAGTGTTTGATGGGAGATCGCCCTCTGCTGGTTGTTATTAGTCAGGACTCCCCAGAGAAACAGAACCCATAGATGAGAGGAACAGGAGATTGATTTGTTATAAGGACTTGGCTCTCAGGATTATGGAGCCTGACAACTTTCAAGATCTGCAGGGTGAGTCAGCAAACTGGAGACCCACGAGAGTGGATGGTGTAATTCACTGAGAAAGAGCCCACGTTTCAGTTTGAGGCCGAAGGCAGGAAAAAGTCAGGTCCCAGTCTGAAGGAGGCCAATTTGCTTTACTCAGTTTATAGATTCAAATGTTAATCCCATCCAAAAACAGCGTCTCACAGAAACACCCAGAATAATGTTTGGCACCCCAAGGCCCAGTCAAGTCAACACATCGAATTAACCATCTCGGTGTCACGTGAGCCCGTTCGGGGACATAAACGCATAGCAGGAAGCTGTGATGCATTTGAGTAATTGCATCACATGGGTGTTTTAGACAATCAAAATTTTAAGTAAGAAATTAATAATAGAAATCATGTAAGCCAAACCACAGAGGAAGATAATAGGATAAACCATCTAGTTTTTACTTAAAGTATTTAAACTAATTGAAACAAGGAGTACAGTGTCTTAATCAGAGAGCAGAGTGATAGAGTAGAAACAACATGAACTTTAGAGTCAGAAACTCTGAACTCGAGCCTTGGCTTCCGTGCTTAACCTTCCCGACGCTCAGCTGTTTTATCTCTAAAGTGCGGTGATCACAACCCCTGACCCTCATCGATAATGCAAGGATCAGTTCCTTTCTAAACCATTAAGAGTTTGGGACATCTTTGGTCTATGAGCTATAGGCCACTGTCCCTGGAATGATCTACTAAACCTGGCCAGCAAGAGAGAAGAACTGACTGTGGCCGAGGAAATGACCTGAACTTGGGAAAAAATAATAATGACATTTTGAAGTTCATAGTAATAGACAAGCTCGGGTAGACATCGGCCATGTGCTTAGACTAGAGGATCTGAGAAGGAAGACTCTGGGGGCGGGGGAAGCGATAGAAAGCAAAATAACACACAAACACCCAGTGTCCACTTAGGAGACTATGCAGGGGAAGGTGGCTGCTGAAAAATGGGGATTCTGAAAAGGGGAAATCCTCCTCTATCACTTCGAATTCCAGATCCAAAGCTTCCCTAGAAGTTTCCCAATCTCGAATAAACCAAACATGATTTTTTTAAAAAAACAAATTAGCTATGTGGTTATGCACAGAGATCTCTAATTGTGCTCATATGTGAAAAGATATATGCTTCCGCCCTTGCACCCATAGGCAATTCTCCACCTTGTCAACACAGCTGCCAGCGCGAGAATTCCAGTGCAAGGCATGTTCCTGTCCTGCTCAGATCTCAGTGATGATGCCCCGTCGCCCACAAACCATAACTCTCACTTCTGCGGTTTACCTTACCCCTGACCTCACCCCTGCCTCCTTCTGCAACCTGCCACTTTTCATTTTGTTTACTTCGCCCCAGCCACATGGGCCTGCTCATTGTTCCTAACTCATACCAAACCCTCTGCTGCCTCAGGGCCTTTGCACCCGCTGTTCCCTCTGCCTGGGTACTCTTTCCCCAGACGCCCACACAGCTTAGGGTCTTTGCTTGAATGTCATCTCCACAGAGAGGTTTTCCCTGACCATCCTGTCTAAAATAGTACCCTCTCCATATTTTTCTATTTCCTTAACCCGCCTTATTTTCTTGAGATTTTTTTTTTCTTTCTGTCTCCTTCACTAGAATGTAAATCCCATGAGGCCAGGGACTGTATTTCTTCATTTCAGGGCCTGAGTCAAAATAGGTGCTCGTTAAGTCTTTGCCGAATGAACGAATGAATAAATAAGGACAAAACATAGAAGGAGAAAACAGATCTAATGAATGGATTTAAGGAAAAGCAACGGTGTTGATCCCAAAGAATAATTTCAGCGAGGCTAAAACTAAAAAGGGATTGAGAGTTTCAAAAAAAAAAAATGCTGAAGACAGAGAAGAAAAAGGCCTTTTCGTCAGTGAAAGAGCAACTTCTTGGAAGAAAATAAATCCTCTTTTGTTGGCATTTTCCTTGAAGAAGATCGATTTTCGAGCTAAAAAAGGCTGGAGGGGAGGGAGGGGAGAGGGCCGGAAATCCAGGCAAATGGTGAAGTTGCTGGATCCCGGAGGCTCTGAGTAGCTAATGATTACCCGGGGGTCTAGACGGGGACAGCTACAGTGACAGCTTCATAGAGCTCCCCAGGCCCCAGAGCGGCAAGGAAGTGGCAGTTTCAGGCCTTCGGGCAGGGAAGGCAGGGCTAGAAAATGGCCAGACCTCAGACAGTGCCTGTGAGACAGAAAATGTCAAGACCAGGTGGTCTCCTCAGGGGTGTGTGTGTGTGTGTGTGTGTGTGTGAGTGCTGCTGCTACAAGACGACACACACACGACTCACACTTTCTCAATGACACACACACACACACACACACACACACACACACACACTCACACTCTCAATAACACAATGCTATGGGTTTGTATAGTTCTCGCCATGTCCTGAGAGGCGATGTCCCATTTCAGGGCAGTGAGTCTAAATCTTTTTGGGGTTCATGGACTATTTGAACAAATCTGATGAGGATCGCCCACCTGCCTGTAGCCACAAACTGTGCGTGTTGTTTCAGGAGATTTAAGAAACTCCTCAGGGTAATTCGCGAACTCCTGAAGTGTAAGCGTCCCGGGTGAGGAGTCTTCATTGTACCGGAACACCCCTAAATCGCACCACCAGGGTAAATGATGGAACTCCTGAACCCTAGAGTTGAGGGTTACACCAAATTCTGAATTTATTCATTCGACAAATGTTTATTGAATGCCTGACACCATGTGTCAGGCTCTGTTCTAAGCCGCTCAGATAGATATGTTTATTTAATCCTCAGGTGAGGTCTATTAATAAGCCCCCTTTGACAGATGAAACAGATGATGTAACTTGCCAAAGGTCATGTGAAGTAGCTGTCCCCAGCCTTTTCGGCCCCAGGGACCGGCGCTCCTATGTGAATTCAATGCCTGATGATCTGAGGTGGAGCTGAGGGGTGATTTCCGGCTCTGGGGAGCGGCTGCAAATGCAGATGAAGCTTCGCTTGCTCCCCTGCCACTCACCTCCTGCTGTGTGGCCTGGTTCCTAACAGGCCAAAGACCAGTACCAGTCTGCGGAAAGAATTTCTTTTTAACTGTGTAGGGCAGTTAGAAACAGCGAGCGCCCCACCGCCATCCAAGGCTCTGTCACTTGCCTCTACTAACCTTTCTTTTCCGACTCATTCGTAGTCACCAACATACCCATTGGACCTGTTTGCATGAGTAATTGCACAAATATTTTCCCATGGACACGGTCTCTCAAGGAGGTGGCCTCTCATTCATGTACAAGCTTTCAGGCAGCAATGACGCGCACCTCGATGTGTTCGTGGATGTCTCAGGACAGGCCACATTCAGGGTCCACGGTGTGACAGTTCTGCAGCGGAGACTCCAAGGCCAGGCTTCGTTTCCTCGACATCACCATGTGTACCTCTGGTCAGGACATTTGGGGCAACGAAGGAAGTTTTTCAGTAGGATGTGCAGGTTCGCTGGGGCTGCCGAGACAAGGTACCCCAACTGGCGACTTAGACAACAGAAATGTGTTGCCTCCTCTTTCTGGAGGCTGGAAGTCTCAGATCAAGGTGTTGGCAGGATAGGTTCCTTCTGAGGGCTGTGAGGGAGACTCTGTTCCAGGCCTAGCTCCTTGGCTTGCAGATGGCTGTCATCTCCCTGTAGGCTCACAGGGTCTTTCCTCCATGCAAGCCTCAGTGTGAAAATCGGCCCTTTTAATAAAAACACCAGTCATATTGGGTCAGGGCCCACCCTAAGGACCTCATTATAACTTGGTAAAGATCCTCCCCAAAAACAGTCATATTCTGAGGTACAGGGGGCTTAGGATTCTTTTAAGGGAACTCAATTCAAACCATAACAAGAGATAAGGGTCAGGGGAAAAAAGACCCACAGAATGCAAGCATTTTTTAATGAGCCAATAAATCCTTGCTAGAGGATCACCAAGGTTAGTAAATGAGCAAGCCGGCTTGTGAACACAGCATTATACCAGACACAAAGCGCAGCTATGAAGAAATCAAAGGCACATCTGTGCTCTTCTTCCCTCGAGAAACGTTTAGTGTAGTCGCGGAGTCTCAGTAAGGTCATGTAACAGGTAAACAATTTCCTCTGCACACACTCAGAAATGCAAACATGTCATTTCAGTCTCTTTTAATTAGACCTAATCAAGCATCCAACCAGACAAGCTATCATTCCGTCAGCGTTCGCCCTTGGTGGGTTTTCTGAGGGGTCCACAGCCCCTCCAGAGATTTCTCCACTATGGCATCCTCTGCATTACACTTCAAGGCTTTTTGGGACCACAGCCCTCTCCAGGCACCAAGAAGCTCCAGTTTGAACCACTTTTGGATTCCAGATGATTCAGAGCCTGGAAGGCTTTCTGTCCTGGTACCCCACCTAGTGGCAAGGGACATATCTGCAAGGCTGCTGTCTCAGAATCCCACGAAGTCTTCTCTACTCCCAAACCAAAGTTTTTCTAGAAGGAGGGAATTCTCAGGGGGGAGTTTCATAAGAAGAATACAGATTTAGGGAAAAGACGGGGGCAATATTTCATTCGAGACAGTGGCAGAGACATAAGTACTTGTATAGAAATGAACTCTATACCAAGGATAACACACATAGACACTTATTAAGGACAGAACAGCCCAAGGTAAAGAAAACGAAAAACAGGCTAATGGACAGTGATCATAGGCGGCTGAAAGAGGCGGACCAGGTCTACGTGGTCTGCCCACCCACCAGGAGGCTGGCAATACTCTAAGCGCCCAATATTTATAGTTCCCTTGACCTCACAGCACCCCTGTTTTCTAGATGAGGAAACTGAGGTTCAAGACAATTAAGTCATGTCTCCCAAGGCCATAGCTGCTGCGTAGAAGAGTTGGGATCTGAACTAGGTATGACCGAGCAAGATAATGGCATGAGGAAGACAGTACCGCAGAGCATGTTGGGAAAAGACGGGACAGAGAAAACAGCTAAGACGACATTACGGCAATCCAAATTTGGTTTGAGGCGGTGGCTTCAGAAATGAAAAAGGAAAGGAAAGTTTGGTGACGTCTAGAGCTTCAAGGCAAAGAGGAGAGAAGAAATAAAAATGGCAAGCCTCTAAATCATAGCAACCAGACAGAAAAAAGGGGAAAAGATGGTGGTTTAGGGGAGGCTCCGAAGAAAAGCCTGGGGGTCAGCAGGGAAAGGCTGGAGAGAAGGTGATCTGGCTTCCAGATACATCAAGTTCTCGTAGTGATGTTTTTTGAAACGGGCTCAGAGCCCCTGCGAGTTTTAGGCACCCCTGATGCCATCTCTAGGATGCCCCCACTGCTTCGCAGCTGTGATCAGTGCAGACTGATTACTTTTGCTACAATTGAAGATGCACAATATTTCAGCGCCTTCTAGAATATAGGATATAGGACCAGGTCATGAGACGTGAAGCGGCAGAGGGAGCCACTTGCTGTAAGACACTTATCACTCAGCCCCGGAGGGCTCAAAAAAAGGGTAGTTCCTAGACTGTGGGGGAACTAGGCTTTGTGAGGGAGCACAGTCGGAGAGCAAGCAGTTCTAGTCAAAGCAGAAAGTGACTAAGTGTGTAGTGGGCTGACTACTGGCCGTTTTCTATGGAGGCATTACTGAGTCGTACTCATCAGTAAAGTGGTGTTTGGAGTGTATTACTCCCTTTGACTGTGCTGCCCAAAATTCTAGCATTTGAAAGTGCGACACGAACAAGAATTTAAAATCTGCTAGAGGCTGAAAGGACCTCGAGGGGGGCCCCTTGGGCAGTCCACGTACATTTCCACCCTTCCGTGTCCAGGCAGAGGTCCGGGTCCAGCAGCAATCCTGTGTCTAAAAGGACAGGAACTGGCCTACCTTCCTTCTTTAAACAACTTCCTTACATAGACTACTCACCTCAAGCCTGAGTATGGCTACCAGTGAATCCAGCTGTTCCTAAACAGTCGAAACATTTGGGAGCCAAGAAAAAAGACTAATCTACCAGAGAGTTCTTTCAGGGAAGTTTGCTACTAGGGAGGACCACAAGGCCCAACAGGAACTGACTTCTTCTCCCTCCCATCCCTCCCACCTTCCCTCTTCTACAGCTTCCATTCCTTCCATCTCCCTGGATCTCTCCATATCCTCATAGGGACTGACGCCAGCTCCCTCTCCAGCCCCATCCATCATCCTCTACACCTCTCTGCTCCGGCTTTGCATGAAGGCATTTCTGTTCCCTCTCCATCCACAACCGTGTCACCTCCCTGTGATTCTCTGGTCCATTTTACATCAACTAACTTCAGCCCCCTCTCCTTCCGAACGCCCAGCCCGACATAGAGC
>NW_024347727.1:67187-99753 GCF_902729225.1 Pteropus medius
AGAAACTAACTTCTTCTACTTCTCTGTCTTCCCGACTCCCCCGCCTCTCTTGCTCCAGCCCCGTGGTGAACCGACTCCTGCTCCTCTCCCTCCCCATCACCCTCCACTCTCTCTACAACTTTCGACATCATCAGCGCCTGCACTGACCTCTCCTGCCATTCCCTCCCCATCCTTCCCATGCCCTCCATGTTTATGGCCGCGGGGCACGGATATGACCAACATCTTATGCTTATGTTGATTCTCAGGGATAACATGTCGCTTGCCACTCTCCCTCCCAGTAAGAGATTTCTGACTTTTTCATTTATGAAAACATTAACCAGGAGATAAGAATGTTTCCAAGGTGACAGTCGACAGTAATATTGGAAGTAGGGCCCGGTCTATTCACTCCTTTCCAATATTCTATGTCTTTTATCAGATCGTGTGCCTCTTATTAGAAACAGTTATACGACAAAGGTCAAATCCTGCCAGGATATGCTATCAGCTCAACTTTGGGGACAGTGATCATAAAAGCTTCGTGGACCCACCTTTAACAACAAAGCTTATGTGACAACCATACCAAAGGAATGACCGTGTGAACAAACACTTCTGAAATGCCTCCTTCTTGGACACTGCGAAGCCAGGTCCTTTATGTACGCTTCCATTGGACCGCCAGTGATTCTGAGTTAAGCACAACTGTTGTCCCCATCACACACACAAGGAGTCCGAGGTACCCAGAGAGGTCGCTTGCCCCCAAATTACCCAGCCAGGAAGCGGTGGAGCCCATGTGAAAACCCAGGTCTGAGGCCGCTCTGGGCTCCCCCGCACATGCCCCGGTGTTTCTCAAGGAACCGTCCCTCTGCAGGAGACTCGTCTGGGGGCCCTCGAGTCCTCCAGGATGCTGGTGTCCAGGGAAGAGGCCCAGGGTCACCTCTATTTAACATGGTCCCCACCTAGTACAGTCACACCCAGGCAAAGTGGAATTTCAGGTCAACAATGAATAAAAGATAGCAAATTCTAAATGGGATATACTTGTCCTGGAAAAAAAAAAAAGCACTGTTGATCTGAAATTCGAATTGACCTAGATGTTCTTTTTGTCAGCTACATCAGACAACCCTGTTCTGGAACTAGAACACCCCCAGTCCTTTGAAAGCCCTTCGCTCCAGGCTGTGTGTGGGTTAATAAGCATTCCGTCCTTATTCATTTTCCATACCCCTTGCCCCTTCTGGCTCCCCACCCTCGGCCCGGGGCGGAAAACTTAATGCTACCTGCCAGGGCTTCTCTTATAGGTCATCTTGTATGGAGCAAGGAGGGAACTGAACAAGTTGACTCAGCCCCAACCTGACACCAAGATTCAGAGACACTGTCCAGCAAATACACTGACCAGAATTCAACCCGGCTTTCCCCGATCTGTCCAAGCACAAATTACCAGTAACTCTTTTTTGGCCTTACTCCTTGCCAAAACTATTTTTAGGGCATCATTCAGGCTTAAGTGAAATGGCAATTCTACTAATTTTACACACCGACCAGTTCCCAAGGCAAGAACCAATTTGTGCCAGTAGCAAAGGATAATTTCGTCTTCTGCCCACAGTCTGGTCAGGAGTTTGGGATCTACCAGGCTGCCTTCAACGCAATGCTTTAGAAGATTAACTCATAGGCAAGGCTAAAGAACTCATCCTTAGAGAACAAAAGTTCAAAATAAGAAAGGCTTTATTTTTAAGACAAAGAAGGAGCACAAACACATATCCAAGTGCAAGTGAGAGAGTTCACTGGATTTTTTTAAAAGAGGAAGCTGCACTCAGGTGTCAATTAAAACCGGAAGCATCAAAGAGATGCCTGCTGCTTGTGGTGACCCAGGTACGACATGTGCTTGTCTAAGAAGTCCTTCTGTGGTGGCATAAACGTGGGAGTGCACGACAAGAGTAAAGAGATACAAGGCAGAATGGCAGGTGGGCGAAAGCTTTGACACCCTTTTCTCCACTCTGATGTGCTCTCTCTGCTTTGGGGAATTAAAGTCACCAGCGGGTCACCTTGCAAAGAGCTTTACTATCAAAAATCGCTTTCAAAAATCTAACATTTGAGGTTATTACTAAAGTTATACGGGGAGGTAAGTGAAGGGGGGGGAACAGTTTGTGTTCTCAAAAACCAAGTTTCACACGATGGCAGGCACTAACTCTGGTGACATGTGCCTGCGGCAGGAAAGGGGAGAAGGATCTTAATAAAGGCTAGTCTTTTTCATGATGCGCAGGAACTCTTGCTCGTTGACTTCTCCGTCTCCATCTCGATCAGCTTCATCGATCATTTCCTGCGCGACAGTAAAGAATCGGGTTAGATTAATCCGTAAGGAAACTAAAATGTGACTAAGCAACATGAAGGGACAGCTGTAGTCCACCCAGTGCAAATGTGCTGTTTTTTATAATAGCTTGGTGCCTGAAAAGTTACCTGAAATCAAAGTCATACTTTGACAAACATATCTCCCAAAAGGGAGCTCAGAGACTGTCTTGACCAGGGAGGATTCCTAACACCTAAAATCCTAAGTAAAATTGTCCATGTGTGCATTTTTCTCGGAGCAGGGTCCAAAGGTCTGTCACACTATCGAAAGAGAAATTAAGTGGTCAGCAGAGGGACAAGAAAACACTCGTTTTCCTTCGAAGTGGCACTCGCGTCAGAGAAAATGTCACTCGGAAAAGTCACCCAGGGCGCCCAGCAGGAATTCTGCATTCCGATCTGACACATGACCAACCTGCAACTCCTCATCACTGAGGTTCTCGCCCAGCTCCTTGGCTACGCGTTTTAGATTTTTGAATGAAATCGTTCCAGTTTCGTCGTCATCGAAGAGCTTGAAAGCTTTCAGGATTTCTTCTTTGGTATCTTTCTCAGACTAAACAAGTAGAACATAAAACACATGAGGATGCAAACGCCACAGTTCCTCGTGCCCTAAATCGCCACCGCCTACACCCTCCGCCCTGCCCCTACATCACCGCATGATCTTGGCGATGGCCTTCACGACATAGGTCCTAGGTCGCGGGAAATCAAACATCACCCAGGGTGAAAAAGAGAACAAATCCAACCACATTATTACAAACCCAGAGGCTAAAAAGGAAATATATAGGATTGCACTGACGACGTTCTGTTTGTACAAACCGTTGAGAAACTGGATTTGTTTTTAAATAGAGGAGAGGGTTGAGTTAAAATTAGGTGAAATATGTTCCTTAAGCTGGTGGAAGAGGGATCTTCTTGGTGGAGGGGTCAGGGAGGACAGAGAGGGCTCATTTGTTATGAGGTCACGGGGAGTTACTGGGATCCCAAGTATTGGAATGGAGGAAGAGAAGAAAATCTCCAAAAGCTTGAAGTCCCCCAAATTCCTGAAAGGTAGCTAAAGGGAGAGAGAAGGCCCGATAAGAGCAATTTGGGAAAAACCTTGACTACGGGACAGTTTCATTAGGTGGTTACAGAATGTTAAGCTCCCTGATCTCTTATGAAGAACGGTACAAGTGCAATTAGATAATATCGAAGCAAGAGAATTATTAGAGCAGGAACGGACTTGCACCCTGGGAAACGCATCTGAGACGCTGATGGAGTTGCAGGTAGAGCATAGCTGAGCCACACGGAGGAGGAGCCGGGAGGCCAAAGAAAGAGCAATGGCCTGTGGCCCGATGGGAACATACTTCCTGGGTGGGATGACATCAGGGGAGTGAAGTGGACTGGTGGAGTGACATCTTATAGTCTCTCCTGACCCTCTGGATTCTTTAAAAGAGGGACACCTGAGAGACTAGAGAAGGGGTGAATTCAAGCTTGGAAGTGCTGAAAGACCAAGTCCCCACTGCGGCGAAAAGCACAGCCACTGAAGTAACGAGCCCTCAGGCTAAGGCTGCCCAGAATAACAAATGGGACGCAGAAGAATTGTGAACTTTATTCATCTTGTCAAATTGTGAGACACTAATAGTGTTGGTGTTTGCAGGCTTTATTGCTTGTGGTTATCACATCGACATCCCAGCTAGAGAAAGATAATAGCAAACGAGGTGACAGCAGTAATATGTTCACTACTTGACAGAGGGTAAATGACTTTTCTGTGACTTTGCGGTCTTAAAGAACGTGAAGCAGAACCTCAGCATCCTGAGTTTGTGTGAACTTTTCTTCGATAAAGACATTTTAATATCGAGATTGAAATTTTGGGTAGAAAATATGCTGAGTGTCTTAGCGAACTTACCATTTTCTGAGTCATCACGGTCAAAAAGTCACCAAAGTTCATTTTTCCTGTCCCCTCCTTATCAATTTCACTTATCATTTTCTTGATCTCTTCTTTCTTGGGTTCAAAGCCCAGTGCTCTCATTGCCACCTACAATGAAAACAGGATCATCTCAATATGTACATCTAAACCTAGCAGGAGCAGTGTTGAGAGCATTATGCCAGCATGTGACACGGTCATGTTAAAATGATTGGGAAACACTATTACCACTAAGCAAATAGAGATTTGCACTCGTTTTATTTAATAACACTTGGGGTAAGCAAAGACAGGAAAACAGAACAGTACGTTCTTCCCTTGTTACTTTTTTCAGGGAGAAGAGAGCAAAAGAAGTAGAGCGGTGACAGGGAAAGAAAACAAAGAAGCAGAGGAAAGGCAAGGCGGCAGAGCAGGAATGTACAAGGCTTGCCTTAAGTTCCTTAACATCTATAGTCCCAGTTCCATCGGCATCGAAGAGATCAAAAGCTTCCCGGATTTCCTGTGTCTGAGCCTCAGTGAGCTCCGGCTTAGGACTCATCCTTTTGCGCTGGGAAGTTGATGCCATGTTTGCCTTCTTAAAGTTAGAGGCCTTTAGACATTTAACAAACACATAAGCACAGTATTATGTACTACAGTCCACACTTTACATAAAATAGAGACGAGCATATCTGTTTTTAAAATAGTTTATACCAACCAATCCCAAAGTTTTGATTAACTGGGGAGGTAAAAGGGATTACTGGGAAGAACAATGGATCTTTCCATGCACCTCTGTCCCTCCCTCCTTGTTCTTTACTACTGTTTCTCGATGCAAGAATGATCCCTTGTTCTTTTGGACCCTTATTTTTGAAAACCATCCGAAAGAGCGCTAGCTAGCCAAGGAGTGGAGTATAGATAACTGTACAGATAATAAGCTCTCCCGGAATTTGAGGGTCTTAATTCTAGAAATGTCCTTATAACGCCCACTCGTGGTACTCTGTTTCCCTCTAAGTGCTCTGACTTTCTAATTACTTCTAGATTTGGCCAAATATTACTAAGTTGTTAAGATGTACATTCTGTCAATATCGAAGAATAAAACTCAATCCACTTGGCACATCTGTGCTTTCCCCGAGAACCTCAGAGTGTCTCCCAAATGGCCCCCCCTATATTTAAACTTTAAAATGCACGTCAACAATCAAACGTCATAAAAGCTCCCCCCAGCACTGTGCAGAAACTTTGGTAGAGCAAGGCGGCCAGGAGGCCAGCGTCGGAGAGGGGTCGGGATTTGCAGGGAACCCGCGTCTTCTCCCAGGAACAGGTCACCGAGGGGGCTGGGGAAGACCCGGGGAACCCGAGGGGCCGGTGGGGGCGGGCTGTGAGTGAAGGGGAGGCGGCGGCGAATCACAGGCCCAGCACGGTGGCTGGCATCTCTTCCCTGCCCTTCCGGAAAAGCTATCAGAGGAAGGAGGGGCGCGCGGAAGCCATGAATGGTACAAGAGAGATGGCGGGGTTGGCCAAGGCCTGGGAGGGGCTCAACGTTTGGGTAAGGGGTGCTACAGGGTAGCCGGCACTCACCATCGCCGACAGACTCCTCTGCCCGTTGTTAAGGTAACCGACGTATACACTGACTCGGCGCACTTCCCACCAACCCGCGCGCGTCGCCCCGTTCCCCATTGGTTAGCCGCTTGGCGCCGCCGCTCTCCATTGGCTCAGGGCTGGAGTGGGCGGGGCCAACCCGACAGAGGCCCGGCCCCGGGCCGGGAGTAGTGCGCAGGCGGCTGAGCCCTGGCCTCATTGTTTGCGTCAAGCCGTGAGCTCAGATTGGCTGAGCCGGCGCGGAGCCGAGCCAGTCGGGGTGGTGGAGGAGCCTCGGCTGATCCTCGACTCACGCGGGCGGAAAGAAAAGGGTAGCCGTCGGCAGCCGGAGCGGTGGGTGCTGACTGCGGGTTCGCTGAGGTCGGCCAGGGGGACATCTACAGACAAGTAAGGATCGCGGCCTCGCCCATGGAAGCCGCCTGGGGTCGGCAACAGGGCGGGAGGGCGAGGAGTGGGTGGGGCGGTCCGAGTCAGGGCTTTCCGCTGTGGGCTAAGACAGAATTAGGATCGGAGTGCCTCAGAAGGGTCAGAATATCGTAACTTTGCGTATTGGAGTGGAGACCACTCACGGGGCAACTGAAACCCAGAGAAGGGAAGGGACATGCCGAGCATTGTCGCACAGGCGGGGACTTAGAAGCCGAAGCAGCTGAGGCTCTTGTTCGGAGGGCGGGGACTTAGAAGCCGAAGCAGCTGAGGCTCTTTCTTTGAGGGTGTACTTTGAGAGCATCCCTCCAGACCAGGTTCCAAGAGAGGATCATTTGAGTTCTCTCCTGGCGAAAAGCAGCCCAGGAAGGTGAGCCGAGGGGCCTGGGAACGGACTTCGAAGGGAGTGAAGGAGACATGAGCGAGCGTGAGGGGGAGAGGTCATCACAATACCCTCTTTTTGACATCCACACACTCAAAGGTGGATAGGGAGGAGCGTTCCGGGCCGAGATACCCTCGTGAGCCAAAGTCGCGGAGGAGTTTGGGGAGTGCGAGGCATGCTTGGAGAATCACGGGGGGGCGTGTACGGGCGTTTGTGCCGCAACAATGCAGCGGTGGCGCTGGAGGTCCAGGATCCGCCCTCCTCGGCGGGCGCCGTGTAACAGCGCTCTGTGGAGCTCAGCCTTTACTTGCTTCCCCTCTGGGCACTGAGGCAGTAAGTATTTCGGGAGGCAGGGGACGGAGCATGAGTTTCTCAGGCTGACAAAAGCCTGCGGTTTATTAGCATTCCTCAAATAAAAGTGTTCACCGACCTTCTGCCCTTTGCCCTCTGCCCCTTTGAGCATGAACCAGGTCCAAAACCTTTCGGTCGTATTTGATTGCTTTTCTGTCCCCTCCCCGTTAATCAGCCTCCAAGTTCTATGAGCTCTCCCCCTTCAATGCCATTTCTTTTCTTCTTTTCCACCTCTGCCTCTCCACTAATCCAAGACCAAGTTCTCACGTTGGTCTGCAAGGCCTGGCGTGACATGCCCCCCTCCCGTGCCCTGGGACCTCCAGCCCTGGGACACGGGCTTCCTGGCTGGGCGTGGAATGCGCAGGTGCACTCCAAACTTAGAACTTTGGCTCCAGCTGTTCCTTCTGCCTGCGTGGTCCACTTCGTTCTCCCATCCGGGTCTTTGCTTCACTATCACCTTCTCACTGAGCCACCCTAAGCACCCCGTCTAGCACTGCATCTCCCAGCACACCCAAGCCCCACACCTAGCTCTACTTTTTTCCCATAGTATCACCTTCTAACCTATGGTATATTTTACTTACTTATTTTGTTCTTTATTGCCCATCCAGTAGAAAGTAAGCTCTATGAGGGCAGGCATCTTTGTTTTGTTCACTGCTAGCACTCCAGCACATGCAACAAGTGAGAGGCACATATTAGGTGCTCAGTAAACTTTGGTTGAAAGACTGGGAGTGGCCCCCCTGTTTCCAGCCTCTCGCCTCTCTAGTCCACCGTGCTCCGCCACGTTAACCTTCCCAGGGAACAGCTCTGGCCAGGTCACCCCCATGCTTTTAAACCTTCAGTAGTTTCCCGTGACTACAAAGTCCAGACAGCCTGGCATCTGAGCCTCCCGCCCAGGTTTGCCCCTGCTAGTCCTTCTAACTTTGTGTTCATCCATACCCGGCTTCCCAGTCAGTCCGCAGGTTGCAGCATGGCAGAGGAGACGGAACAACTCCAAGTTCTGCTTTAGCTGTGCGCCGGCTGTGTGACTTTGGGCGAGTCGCTTGACCTCTCTGAGCCTCAGTTTTTCATCTGTTGAATAAGACCAGTACTGTCTTTCTAACTGGATGTTTTTGGATCTTAATGGTATAATCTATGTCAAAGGGCCTGGCATTTAGCAGGTTTTCAGGCAATATTAGTTCTCTGATTTGCTCTTGCCATTACACCTACCTGGCATGCTTGGAGCCTAAGACTTGGCACAGATCCCTTCTCCACGCTGCAGCCGGAGTCATCTTTCTGATCTCAGCACTTGCGCCTGCTTACAGCTTCCAGGGCCTCCCGCATCTCCTCCTCAGGTAACTCCTTAGCCTGACAAACAGCCCCTGCATGTTCTCAACTTCGCTTCCAATGTTGCTTCACACTCGCCCTGACACAGCTTGCCATAGTCTCCAGAACATGCTGGCTCTGTGCCATCACCTTGTCCTTCTCACCCCAAGCAATGCAGTGTTTTTCAGGACGCCCACCCTCTCCGCTTGACTCCCTCCCCCAGGGCGTTGAGGGCTCAGCTCAGGGATCTCCCTCTGACCAGGCTCTCTGCTCTGGGTTTACCGTCAGCAGAGCTCAGAGGCACTTGTAACAGTGATCTGCAGGGTCCGCATCCCATGCTAGACGGTGGGCTCCCCGTCTTATGCAGGTTCTGCTTGGCAGAGGCCTGGAGAATGAGGGCTTGCAGGCATGAGCAAGCTGACACCACGTGCTCTGTTACAAGCCACAGCTCCCCTTTCCCCCCGAGGCTCATCCAGGCCCCATAGCAGCTCTGAGGTCGGCAGGAATGATTGCCGCTCTGCAGATGAGGCCTCTTCGACCAGCCACAGCCGCGCCGTTCAACTCGCACTCCGTTCCAGGCTCTTTGCTGGAACTTCAGGGGCTCACAGCCTAGTGGACCAAGACAGTCGTGTGCGGGGGGATTATAAACCAGTCTTCTCTCAAACTAGCCTTTTGTGAGCAGTTTTCCTTGTCACGATGTTCGTGGATCCATGATAAAGTCGTCTTCTGTTTGGTATCACGGAGGGACTGCCAGCTGGTGGGCTCCACTGCTGTCTCCCAAGGTTTCCGATGGCCCCAGACATAGGGTTCTTCTGTGCATAGTCGGGGAGGGGGGGCTTAATTTCGCTCAGAAGGAGAGCGCCATCTCCTATCACACTCCGGCCCCTCCCAGCATCCCGGGCCGCAGCATCTCGCTGATGAGTGCCAAGTCCATTTTATTGATGGGGAAACTGAGCTGCAGCAAAGAGACGTGACTTGGGCAGATTTGTGATCGGACCAGGACTGGAGCCCAGGGCTCCCTAGGTCTGTGCATTTTCCCATTGCACTGCCGCAGTCTAATGATCAATACGAGAGAAACAGAGAGTAACTGAAGCACGTGAGTGCCATGGGAAAAGCCACCACGCCAGAGATGGGTTTTTGTTGTAACTGATGAATGAGGTTATTTAAGTGGCCTCCTGTTCTGCTTCTAATCCAAGTATACGGAGAGTTAGGGCTCAGTTATGGCAGCCTACGTCACAGAAAATGTGGCCGAGGGCTCCACCTAACAGCTACAGCCGAGGTTCACCTCTTTGTGAAAACTCGACGGGGGGTTGGCACCCGCACAGACGCTGACAGCTACCACATGTTTTGGTTTATATAACATGTCTGTCTGTCTCTAGATATGTCTTCAGGGAAGAAGGACTTCACAGGCAAGACCCCATTTGAAGCCGAAATGGAACAAGTTGACAAACCAACGACAGACTTGGTCACAAGTACACTTTCGACAGAAGACATTCCGGAAGTGAGTATCGACACAAAAAAAGTCAGCCAGAACCAAGTAAGGGGAAAGGCAAACACATACGCACCAGCAAGCCACTGATAGTTAGCTGTGGGCTAAAAATTATCTTTGGTCCATTTATTAAACCAATTAATGTTGAGTATTATTTTTTATATAAGATACATCTCTTTATTCAAGGTATCAGCTACTTTTTGCTGTGCAGCAATCTCAGAACATAGTGGTTTACAACAACACCCATTCCTTTGTTCATGATTCTGTGGTTTGGGCTGAGCCCCACCGAGGGGGTCCTTGGCTGGTCACCCCTGCACTCGTTCCCACAGCCACAGTCATGGGGACCCCCTGAGGCATATGTTCCAGGTGGCCTCACACACACGGCAGTAACTGCTGGCCGTCAGCCGAGTGCCTCAGTTTGCCTTCGCTCGGTCCCAGCAGGCTAGACTGGGCTTCCGGGTGGAATGGCAGAAGCCTTCCCCAGGGGCAACAAGGGCAGTAGCCAGGCCTCCTAAGGGTTAGCGTCTCGAGGATCAGACGGGCCTCCCGGAGTCTGCTGTGGTCGAGGAAGTGCACACGGTGCGGAAGCTGAGTTCTCCCGGATTCGTCCACCGACTCAGCTCGGAGAAGGGAAGCAAAGCCCTGGGCCTGCCTGGCTGACTGGCAGCTCACCCATCCTCAGCAGAGCCCGTCCACCACTACAGGCTATACGAAGGCGAGAAGGGGTTAGGCGGCGAGCCCGAAACCACCCAGCCCAGCCGCGCAGGGTCGGGGAGGGAAAGGGCCTGACTGTCTCCCGCAAGTATGGAAACCGTGCTTTCTTTCTGATGTTTTAAGTGCACGCTGTCAGTTGCATGGGTGGTGTGATCTCGTTTTTGTTTTTTTTGTTTGGTTTGCCTTATAAGTGCCCAGGGATCAGCCATCGGAAGCGAGAAGATACCACTTTTGTTTTTGTCTTTCTTTTAGATTGTCCGATTTTGATCATAGGTGGTTTAATTTCTTTCCGAGATGCCTCCTCTTCCTTTCACTGAACGCACAGCAGGTATCGGGTCATCCAGTGTAGCCAAAGTCTTCCTCGGTCTCATTTACTCTCTCTCTCTTCCCTCCTGACCGATCCCAAGAGAGGAGATTGCCACTGGTGATAGAACACCAAAATTATACAAAGCTTCCGAATTGGCCCAAGAAGAGTTACAAACAAACAAATAAAAAACAGAGAGAGATAGACCTGCCATTGCAGTGGCTCCCGACACGTGAGTCCAGTCCCTTTATAGGTTCCAGTTAGCATACCGGTGTCCCCTGCCATCCCTCTCTCTCTCTGCAGGCCAAGAGGTGCACGGTGATCGGAGGCTCTGGGTTCCTGGGACAGCACATGGTGGAACAGTTGCTGGCAAGAGGCTATGCTGTCAATGTATTTGATATGCGACAGGGGTTCGACAATCCCCAGGTGAAGTTCTTTGTGGGCGACCTCTGCAACCAACAGGTAACGGACCACCCAGCCTTACTGATTTCCCCAGGTTCCCGAGGGGAAGCCAGCAGACCTCCCCTGCTCAGAGGCCAACCAAACTGTTGTTTTCAAAATAATTATTTTTTTCTTTTGGAAAAAAAAAATTAAAATTATTAGAAAGAATTTAACGCACACCCAGATTCTTACCACTCAGAATGAATAACTGTCACTTCTGTCACTACTACTTCACTCTGCCTAGGTAGGGCAAAGGCAGCCTGGTAAGTATGTAAGCAAATGGGCGTGGCCGTGTGCCAATAAAACTTTATTCACAAACAAAGTTGTCCGTAGGCTGTAGCGTGCCAACTGCTTACTCCAGAGTATATGCCCCAAAGTGCAATTGCTGGGTTTGTTTTATTTTCATTTTTTTTTGATCGAATTCACATTCCATAAATTCGAAATTTAAAAGTGCACAGTTCAGCGGTCATTAGTATAATCACAAAGTTATGCAACCATCACCATATCTAATTTCCAGAACACTCCCCGCCTCCGCCAAAAGAGAACCCCGGGCCCATTAGCAGTGGCTCCCCATTTTCTCTCCTACCTTCCCAGCCCCTGGCACCCACTCATCTCCTGTCTCTGTGGGTGTGCCTGTTCTGGCCATTTCATGGAAGCGTGATCATACAGTGTCTGTCCTTTTATGACTAGCCTCTTTCACTGAACATAATGTTTTCAAGCTTTACCCGTGTCATAAGGGTAGGCATATTCTGAATTTTATCAGATGTTGCCATATTGCCTCTGCCTGGATCCCACACGGTTTTCAGGCCCCAGACGAGTTTTTCTTGGGGACCAGTTCATGGGGAAGAGACAATTAAAGTGACGACATGATTTCTTTCCCATATACTTCGAATGATACATATTTTACAATGAGAATGTATTTCCCTGTTAATTGTGGGATTATAAAAGGGCAAGACACGTGTGTGCCACAGATTGGAGCATGGGCATGCGAGGAGGTTATTGACTCGTGCACGGAAGGACTGATTTGTTTTGCCTTTGTTTGCTTTTCCAGGACTTGTACCCAGCTGTGAAAGGCGTGAGTACAGTTTTCCACTGTGCATCACCCTCCCCATCAAGTAACAACAAGGAACTCTTTTACAGAGTCAATTACATTGGCACCAAGAGTGTCATCGAGACTTGCAAACAGGCTGGGGTTCAGGTAAGGGGAGAGCCGGAGTGAGTGCTGTCACACATTTCTAAATATGTGGGGGCCAAGGTTCTTGCTCTCTTCCTAACCTAGCCAGGCTTGTTTCCAGAAGTGTCGGGAACATCCTAGAAATTCAGTCCCAGAGCAGCTGGGCCAATCTGAGCTGTAACATTCCAACTGCGTCAGAATAGACCCTAAGGCTTATTAGTCTTTGGTTAAAGAGCTACAAAATATAGATATTGCTTATATTTTTATCGTGATAATATACATATAAAGATAACAGTAAGCATTTTAAGCATTTTTAAGCAGCATTAAGTACACCCACAGTGCCGTGCACCCGTCCCCACCACCCATCTCCAGAACTCTTCGTCTTTCCAAATCGAAATCTATCTCCATTAAACAGCTCCACATCCCTCCTCCCTGTACCCCTGGCACCCACTCTTCTGCTCTCTGTCTCTGAATTTGATCAGTCTAGGGACCTCGTATAAGTGGAATCACACACTATTTGTCCTTTTGTGACTGGCTGACTTCACTTAGCCTGTCTTCAAGGTTCATCTATTTTATAGCATGTGTCAGAATCTCCTCCTTTTTTAAGGCTGAATAACATTTCCTTGTATGGATGGACCACGTTTCGTTTCTCCGTTCATCCATCAATGGATACTTGAGTCATTTTCCCCTTTCGAGTGTTGTGCATCACGCTGCTGTGAACAGGGGTGTGCGAATCTCTATTCCTGTCTCTGTCATCACTTCTTTGGGGTAAATACCCAGAGGTGGAATTCCTGGATCATACAGTAACCTTTTAAGAAACTCATCTACTTGCCAGACCTCGCTTATATTTTCAAAGAATAACTACTTACTTTTACCCAGTAGAAACCCGTCCTAACACAGTCGTAACGCAGACCCAAGGGACACGAATTTCTACCGTGTCGTAGCTCGTTGCATGGCTCTAAATCCTGATTCTCAGGACCACCTTTACGGGGCATCAGCTACTGGACAGAACAGCTCCCCGTTAGCTGAGCGCCCCACCCTCACAGTGACATGTGCCATAGATGCTGCGTAAACAGCAGGAAGGACTGAAGCGAGACAGCAGCTCTTCTGAGCTCAGGCCCTAGGCAGGATCAGTTATAGTAACAGTGACCCCTTTACACTTGTCAAATGTCAAGAAACTTTGCCCTGCAAATGTCACCCAACTTGCTCCTCGTTAGGTAACCAGGGGCTACTAATGTCACTTGACGAGTGAGGAAGCAGATTTGGAGGGCTAAGTGCCGTCTCTTTGCCAGTAAATGAAAGATGTGGGATTTGAATCAGACCCTTTGGTCCCGGCGCCCAGACTCCTTACTCTCCCATGCTTGTGTAGCGGGGCGCTGCGAAGCGCACCGCTGCTGGTTTTAAATGGAACATCCCAGGCATCCAAAAAAAGCTTGGAGAATAATATAGTGTAGCAGCCATGCACTCATCACAGCGTTCGAGAAACACTTTTTCTGCTAGAGTTGAAGCCCTGTGTGCATCCATCATCAATGCCATACCCATCCTTTCCCACCCATGGGGAACCAGCACTGTGCATTTGGGTTTATCATTTATTCGCTCCATGTGAAGTCCATATAAGGTATTGGTTTGCATGTTATAAAACTGTATTTTTTGCATTGTATTTAGGGAACATTTCACAACACTGAGGTCAAAAGATTGTTTAATGTGTTTATTTTTTTTTCTCAGAGGTTTCAAGCGTTGCTTCTCAAATTTAAACCTTTCATCCACCAGGAATTTAAGCCTGTGTATGGTCTGAGGTAGAGACCACGTGTTTTGTTGTCCGGCACCATTTCTCGTGTGTCAGCGCCCCGTCCAGCACATCTTAGGTGTTGGTGCCCTGCATGGGTCTGTGCCCGGGCCACTGCTCTGCCTTAATCCAGCGAGCCTTAGGATGAATCTCAGTGTCTGGTAGGACAAGGCACCCCAGCCGCGTTTCTCAGAATTCACTTGCTTATCCCTAGCCCTTTGCTCGTCCATACACTCTTTTGGATCCGCTTGTCAAGTTCATTCATAAAGCCTGTTGGAGTTGTTACTGTAGTTGCGCCGAACTTAAAGGTCATTTGAGAGAGAATTGACATCTTTCCAATGTTGAGGCTTCTTATCCATAAATATATACGATCTCTGTGTATCTCTCTTTCGTGCTTTTCAATAGAGTTTCATACTTCATAATGGTTTTGCACATCTTTCGTCAAATTTATTCCTGTGTACTTCATTTCTGCTTAGTGAAATAATATCTTCCATATCACATTTTCAGTTGCACGCTTAATTTTTGTCCTCAGCAACTTTGCTCAAGTCTAATATTTTCTGTGTATTCATAGTGTTTTCTCTGTACACATTTCCAATATCTGGGAATGGTGAGGGTTTCATTTCTTCTTTTCAAATCATTATACCTCGTTGTTTGTCTAATCCTACCGTTCTGGCTAGGACTCCAGGGCCGAGTTGAATAAAAGCGATAGAGATACGATTGTAGTTAATGATCTTCAGTGTCGGTTGAGCTGCCCTTAACCAGAGGCTGGAAGCTGGGGACCCTCATGAGAGAGCATCTTCCTTTGGAATAGTATTTGTCGAGTGGGCGTGTGTGTGCATGTGCATGTGCATGTGCCGACATGCCAGGGTTGGTTGTCAGAATCACCAGGGGTCTTTCTCAGACAGCCATCTCCCTTGCAGTTTGTGGGCTATCCTTCCCCATGGAGAATCACTCCCCTAATGAGATACCATGAATAATCCAAGCCTAAAGCCTCAGTTGAGATAGAAGAGAGAAAATGTATGAACTCCGCCGTTTTAGAATGTAATACCATAATGCGTTTGGGATCCGCATAGCTACAAAAGATGGCGATCTTTGGATTATTTTAGGAAGGCTCGAAAAGCAAAGGCATTGCAGTAAATAACATGTACGGTGCCTTGCTCGCGAATGTCAAGAACAGGTGTCATTTGATTCTCTTTCATACGTGAGCGTTTCACTAGTGATCATTCCTGACTCGTGTTTTTTTTTTTTTAATCTTTCTTCCTCCTCTGCCAGAAACTCATTTTAACCAGCAGTGCTAGTGTTATCTTCGAAGGTGTCGACATCAAGAATGGCACAGAAGACCTTCCATATGCCATGAAACCCATTGACTACTACACAGAAACAAAGATCTTACAGGAGAGAGTACGTACCCGAGAAGTGGTTGAGTGGGGGACAGTCGAGTTCCATGAAAACCTGAAGGGCTTAGATCCTTGAGAAAAATGTTTATGAACACATGAAGTTAGTATTCTGAGGCCTAAGTAGCTAACGTGGGTGAAATTCAGTTCAAGATATCATAACACGATAGCTTAAATGTGGCCAGACACTGCTCTGAGTCTTTTACAGGAACTGCCTCATTGAAACTTGGCAGTCGCCCCATAAGGTGGGCACCATTATCGTCACCAGATTATGGATGGGGATGGTTGATGCCCGGAGATGCAGAACCTTCCTGAGGCCATGCAGCTAGCAGATGGCTGAACCACGGCAGTTAGCTCAAGAGCCTGCACTCAAACTTGCACTGCGCGAGGTTACTCAGTTGCCGTAGAAGTCGGAAATTAGACAGTTTATGATGATCCAAAGTGTGTAGGCAGGACTCGGGCTCACCACACAAGGAGTGCGTCTTGAAACACCTTCCCACTGGCAGTGTTGTCCCCCTCCCTTTTGAAAAATTAAACAGTGGAAGGATCTTCCTTGATTTTAAGGAAAAAAGTACTTTTCCACTTGGTAAACTGGCTTTGCCTGGGAGCACCTGGTTTTAGGTGCAGTCTGGGTGAGTAATAGGCACCAAACCCTTGGACTCCTGGGCTCCGGGGACCCAGACAGCAGGTAGCTCCAGGATTAATGTCCAGGGAGGACATGACCCTGAGGACAGCCTCAGCTCAGGACCAGGGAAGTTCATCAGCCACAGACAGCTCGCCTGAGCCGGGTAGCTGTGACTTGACCTTTCCCAGGTGCTTGTCACACATCACACCCACTGAGGGGTCTTGTACAGCCAGTACCTGTCAAACCAGAGCTCAGCACCTAATTGGCATGTGTCCTCCGCCCCAGCCCCGGGCACTGCCTGAGAGCCAGCTGCCTGTTTGCTATGACTTCAGCTCAGAAAGTCCCAGGAGAACTCATCTGCAGGGAGACACGAGGTCCTCAGTCCCGGGGGTAGAGGCTTGGCCTTTTGCAAGCTGGAGTCCTGTCTGCCACCCTGCTGCTTGGAACACAGAGAGCCTCACAGAGCTCCCACCCGCCCGGACTTGAGCCACAGAATGGGAGCTTCCGCTGGGCCCTGTGCACTCTCATCCATGGCGCCTGGGACTCCCACCCTCTGTGCTCAGCAGCTGCGGGTGGCAGGCATGGCTCAGACTGTGTCCTGCTTGCATCGACTTTGGGTACTGGAAATAACCCAAGCCTGTAAACGCCTCCACCAATAACCCGTACTGGAACATCCTGTCGGCCGCTGTAGGCACACAATGCTCTGTTGGCTTTCAAACCTCTTGATATAAGATAAGGAATGTGGCATTTATCTAGGACCCTTTCGTCTCTCTTCTTTTTAGTAACAGACGTGAGCCTTGGCAGAGGACGTTCGAAGGCTTATTTAGTCATTTCCCCTATTACCATGGGGGACCGGGTGCCCGGCAGGAGCATGAGGGCCAGCTCTGGGAATCTGTTGCAAGACCACTCCTGCATTGTAGGGTAGCTCTGATGGTTACAAACCCAGTCAACAAGGAACTTAAACTCACTGGGACCCAAACACATAGAGAAATTTCGCCACCACTGAGTAGAAATTCTAGGTGAGGTGACATAACAACTATACTTACCAGACAGTTGGCATGGGCCATCTCATTTAATCAGCGCACAGCCGGCCGCCTCAGGATAGGCATTGTCATGGTCCCCATTTTTACCAATAACATAACAGATCATTCAGGAAATTTTGTTACTTTTGAGGCAAAACTCGTTCCTCTATACTTCAAGCCCTTAAGTTCTAGTTTCTCCCAGACCCTTTAGTTCCTCAGTCCCTTTTTCCTGCCCCACATGGGTTCATCAGAGTCCTTTCTTGGGAGCTGGTACTCAGAGCTGACCAGGACAGCCCAAGATGGGTGGAAACGTGCAGTCGGCCCGCGGAGCTGAAGGCAAGGGCCCCTTTGGTGGTGGCAGCCTCATTGGAGGCTCACGCCTCAGTCGCTCACCAGAACCCTCGGCTCTTTTCCGTAAACTGCCACCGAGGCTCGTGTTCCCCTGGCTGTACTTGTGCATTTTGGTCTGGAAGCCAATCCCAGGCCTTTCTGTTTCGTCTTAACTGGTTTTGACCCAGCTGACTCGCCTGCATTTTCCAGTCTGGGTAGCGGGGAGACGTGGGTCGGGTAGAGAAGTAGCCAGGGTCATACTAGTCGCTGATGTAGGTCTTCGGCCCTGTGCAGTGAGTGGCATCTGTGTCCCCTGTGGGAGGTGCTGCTTACCTGGTGCGGCATGTCATCCACGGACGCGTTCCTCCTGCTCTCCTACAGGAGGTCCTGGTCGCGAACAATCCCGAGAAGAATTTTTTCACCACAGCTATCCGCCCCCATGGCATTTTCGGCCCAAGGGACCCCCAGCTGGTCCCCACCCTCATTGACGCAGCCAAAAAAGGCATGATGAAGTTTATCATTGGGTAAGTCGGCCCACGGTTGCTGTTCACCACAGCCCCTGACCCCACCGTCACAAGGATCAGTCACGTTCACTCTCTTGTCACATGGCCTTCTCTGCTGTCCTCCGTGTTCATTTCCTGGGGCTGCCACAGCTCATGACCGCACACGGGGGGTTCAAAACAATCGAAATGAATTCTCTCCCAGTTCTGGAGGCCAGAAGTACAGAGTGCAGGGTGGGTTCCTTCCGGAGGCCGTGAGGCAGAATGGCTCCCAGGAGGCTCTTCCGGCTGGCGGCGGCACTGCCGTCCTCGGCGAGCCTCGCCGTGCTCATGCGCCACAGTGGCTTCCGCCTCCGTGTTCGTGTGGCCGCCTTCTCTGTGCGTCCGCGTGCAACTTTCCCTTGTCCCGTAAGGACGGCAGCCTTGGATTTAGGGCCGCTCTCCTGCCTGACGATCTCACCTAACCCTGCCTGACTACGTCTGCAAAGACCCTGTTTCCAAATAAGGTCACATCCACACATCCGAGGGCGACATGGACTTAGGGAGGACACTATTTAATCTAGTACGCATCTCAGGCAGGCTGGATAAATGTTGCATGCCTGTTTGCAAATGGAAGAAACAGACCCAGAGGGGAAAGACTGGGCCAATGTCAAGGGCCAGGCCCTCAGCCCTCCTGGCATCTGTGAAGACACATGTGTGAACATTCCTCCTTGAGGGATATGCAGGCGGACGGGCCTCTGCAGGTGGCGACAGTGTCCATTTGCCCGCCCTTCCTTCCTTCCTTCCTTCTGTCCGTCCATCCGTCCTTCCTTCTCCCTGTGCCTTACCGCCTTGCCTGCCTGCCTCTCACTGGGCCTCCCTGCTGCCCTGTCTTATTGCTTTGAGGGATTACACAGACATGGTAGAAACGCGTGAGGCCAGAGCATGGTGTTAGCCCACTGTGTCCCGGAAGGAGTTAATGGCTGTTGCCCAAACTGGAGCTCACAGCAGCAGTGCTGGCCACGCCAGGGTGGGCAGGCAGGGCGCCGCGCTTGGCCCTTAAACATTCCATCGCCCCGAGGGCCCTAGCAGCCCTGGCCTCCTGCACATCTTTAGGTTACCGATGTCCGGGTGTGCCAGGGGCTGGCATCGCCAAGGCAGGTAGCAACCGTTATGCAGGTAGCAGTCTTTCAAACGCTGAGACTCAGGAGCAGTCCCGGGTCCACGGGCTCGGACCCCGCTAAGTGTGTAGCTGAGTGCTTCCAGCCTGGTGAAACCATCCTTCTGTGTCTGCAGAAACGGAGAGAACTTGGTGGACTTTACCTTCGTGGATAACGTGGTCCATGGACACATTCTGGCCGCAGAGCACCTTTCACAAGACACGGCCTTGGCTGGCAAGGTAAGGCACCCACTTCTCCCGGCTCCACGGGGGCTGGCCCACCACATCCTGCTCCTGCACGCTGCCCATCTTCAGACTTCTTCTCCCTGTGATCGGATCCACTGGCACATTGCCTCTGTGATCCTGAATCCCGGCGGACCTGCTTTAGGATCCTGTTGGGCCGGGGTTAAGTTCCTCTGGTTGGGAGTGTGGTGTCATGGCAGCGCCACATTACACGGGGCAGCCAAAATCTGGAGGGGTGAGCTGCGATTGAACAGATAGAGGACCTGGTTCTCCATGAACGTGACCTGGCTGCCCACCGTGGACGTGGCTACTCCAGACAGGGTCCCTCATACTTTGGGCGGGGCGCTGCCTACTCACCCTTTCTCCTACTCATCCCCAAAGTCTCCATTTCCCCCCATCGCCCCACAGTGCTCACACCTCTTACTCCTCAAGAGGGGCAGATGCATGTGAATCCCCTGGTGTTTGGTACCCAGTGGGCGGGGGGACCCTGTGGGGAGCTGAGCACTGACGCAGAGATGGGAGAGCGCACGGGGCCCCTCACCCTTTCCTCTTGCTCCGAGGGCCCCTGTCTTCTTGTTTTTCACTCCTGCCTTGGGAATCGACCCCTATCTGGGCCTCTGCTATTTTCCTACTCACATAACTCTTAGGGTGGGTGTGCCTTTCAGTTTAGACTAAACGGCACATTTGAGAAATGTAATCTGACCTGTTCATTGCATCTGAAGATAGGAAGATGAGTTTTACCACGATTAGCACAATTCCTAAATTAAATTAGCAAGTGAGCTTTCCCTAGTGCAATCTAAGCTTCACTTAAAACTCTGGCGCAGATAAAACTTTCATGCCTTCCTTACGTACACCTGCAGCTGCCCACAGCTGCCAATCAAAAGGCCATCTCCGCCGGTGGCTGGCACTTCCGGATTACAGGATCACGGAAATGCTGTGACCTGCGTGAGCTTAGTATCCGCCTCACTTTTGAGCTGCTCTGCAAAGGGGCCAGGGAGGGCAGGCAGGGAATGACCACTGATTTCCCAAAACATCGGTCCTGGGCTGAGCCAGCAGCTGCAGCTGAGCTCCGAGCTCCGAGCTCCGAGCTCGGCCCACTCATCCCCGTAGCTGGGGAGCGGTGTCTAACTTCACGTTCTCTCTCCAGGCGTTCCACATCACCAATGACGAGCCCATCCCCTTCTGGACATTCCTGTCGCGCATCCTGACAGGCCTCAATTACGAGGCCCCTAAGTACTATATACCCTACTGGGTGGCCTACTACCTGGCCCTCATGCTGTCCCTCCTGGTGACAGTGCTCAGCCCTGTTGTACAGCTGAAGCCCACTTTTACACCGATGCGCGTCGCACTGGCTGGCACATCGCACTATTACAGTTGCGAGAAAGCCAAAAAAGCCATGGGCTACCAGCCACTGGTCACTATGGACGACGCCGTGGAGAGAACTGTGCAGAGCTTCCACCACCTGCGCAGAGTCGAGTGAGGTCCCCGAGATGGGGCCCCCTCGCCATGCTCCCCCATGGATAGCTCTCTCTGTGGGGGACCAATAAACTAACCTCCTTTAAGTGAGTTTCTTCTGAGCTCGGATCAGATGGGAGGACACCCAGCCCTTCTGTGGCCACAAAGGGAGGGGAAACAGCAGACATGTCCCTTTGCAGGGTCGGGTTTGGCAGCTTCGTAGTCTACTGTTTCATGTCCCCCTCCGCTCATCCCCGCCACTCCTGGGTTCCTTATCATTCCGATGTCCTTGTACACGATCGAGGAAGCCGTAGGGAAGAAACGACCCCTTTGCTGATCGATGCTGGGGAATCAGATTTATTTCCATACAAACCAATACTAGAGTAGAAGCCACAGAGTGTTCGAGGAGCCACATATTAAAAATGTCCTAGAAGAAAAGCAGATGTTATAAACACGTGGCGAGACTTCAAGTGTACATTTCAAATAGACACAGAGTTTAGAGCAAACACTGAAGAAGCTGAACGGTAACCCTCCTGGGCGTCCCTGGCTGTTCCCTCTCCTTATGTGCTTCCAGGTTCCGTCTCAGGCCCAGCTGCAGTGTGTGCCTGCAGGGTTTTTCCCTAAGACATTCTGTCGTAGACACGTTTCTCCGTAACAAGACTCCCATTGTCCATAATGGCACAGCGGTGGGCTGCCCCAGTGGCCTGCTAGTTCAGCTCTTTAGCTCCTCTCTTCACACCTGGCTGCTTGACAGTCAGCCATCAGAAAAGTTAGACAGACGAGAGCATCCTTTAGCTGCTTGATGTTTAGGCAGAAACTCCACGAGCTGGTGCAGAAATGGCGACTTCCCTCAGGGAACCTTTCATGCTCACAAAACCCTTCCAGCCAGTTTCCAGAAGGCCTAGCACATATCACGATTCAGCGTTCTCCATTTTCTGGTGACGCTCTGCTTACAGAACCTGCCTTCTCCTTAGACTGATTGACATGTTTTCTGCCTTTGTCCAAGGATGGAGAGGCACCTGGGGAGACTGGAATAGAGTAAAGCCATCGGATGCGCCATGCCATTCCAGTTCATGTGATGTGCACAGGACCCCCCTTGGGAGGGGTTAGACTGTTAAGCTGATGGGGTGGGGGGTGGGTGGAGAGAAACAAGACACAGTCTTTGCCCCAAGGCACTTAGAATAGAGGAGTTAATAATATACGTTCATGAGCCCCTGTAATACCACACCGGAAATGATACACACATTTCAGATGAGGTGCTGTAAGTTTAGAAGGAGATATGGCTTCCAGCCAAGACCGTCAAAAAGGCCTCCGTGGAGGAGGCGACAGCCCTGACTTGGGCCTTGAAGGATGGATGAAGAGGTAGTAGGTACAGGCCTCTAGGTGGCATTCCAGGCTAAAAGGTTCACAGTCAATGGCTTGCCACAGTTTCGGTAACTGTTGTCGCTCAGATTCAGTGAAGTACAGAAGTGACCAGCCTGGCTTGGGGTTGGGGACTCGGAGCAGTGGGAGGCCAGTTGGACTGAAGAGAGGAAGGTAGGGCCCCGGATGCTAAGCCAAGGGGGCTGAACTTCATTCTGTAGTCAGGGGAAACCACTGACAGCTTAAGCACTGGAGGGCAAAAATTAAGAAACTTTCCGACCACTCTGCATGGAGCCTGGGAGACCGGATAGGATCGTGAGCACAAAAGTGGGCACTGATGCTCGATTTCTTATGGGGGTGACATGGAGGGAGGACTCCGCTTTCAGAGCTGCCAGGAAGGCCTTCAGTGGGTAGACTGAGGCGGGCAGACCTCACTGAGGAGCTGCAAGGGCCAAAGTGTCCTCGGCTTCGGCCAAAAAGGAACAGCGCGGGCTGCTGTGTGAGCAAGAGCAGGCTGCAAATGACCGTGGCCTGGTGGAAATGGGGCAGAACGGCCACTGAAGTCTTCCTGAGGAAGCAGTGTCCATGCAGATCAGAAAGGTGAGACCGAGTTCACGTGGTGGCCGGAGGGCCCTCCAGACAGACACTGACCCCCAAGGGGACAAAGGGCCGCCCTCCCTGCCCGGCGAGGACTTTTTCTGCCATTCTTTGCTTTGCAGTCCTGACCTAGACCTGTGTCACCCTCCTCGCCTCCCACACCTGTTCAGACAAAGTCTGACTGCCAGGAAACCATAGTCTCCACACCCCCTGGGAGCTTGTTAGAAACTGGGGCCCCACCCCACACTTAACTGAACCGAGACTCGGAGCGAGCCTGGCACGCTGTGTTCACAGGGCTCACCAGCGCTTCTCAACCACTGAAGTGACCTCCTACCAGGTCACTGAGTGTAGCTAGAACCTCGCCTCAGCCACTGCAAGACTGAACTTGCCCCCGCACAGGCCCAAGTCTCTGGGCCACCCTGATCTGTCCCTTTCCTGACGGCCGATAGCCTTAGAACACACCTCCCTAAAATGACTTCCTGGAGAAGTGCCCAAGCCCTGTGTCTGTCCTGTGACACATCCATCTGTAGAATCAGGGCAGAGGGAAGGGGACAGCTAAAAGTCCAGGACCCAGTTCTGCGTGTTCATTGGGGAGATCTCTCATTTCAGTCCGTCTTTCACCCCCATCGACGCTGACCTAGTTCAGCACCTGGCCCCATCCGCACCTGGGTCAGGTGTACTGGGACAACGGAGCCGATCTGCCTGCCTCTTCCGATCTGCGCACAGCCAGAGCGTCCTTCCTAAAACAGACCTGATCCTGCCTCTCCTCTACCCAAAACACTTAATTGGCTTCCAATTTTCTCCTGACCACACTCCACAGCCAGTCCGTCACGGCCTGTGCCCAGGCCACCTTTCTAGCTTCTTCCATTGGGCTTCACCCCTGTGCTCCAGCCAAACTGCTCACACCCTATCATATATCGCCTTGCTTCAGTTGTCCTAGCTTTCTGCAGTGTCCTCTCCCCTACATGTCCCTAGTTCCAGAATAGCCAGTTCCCTTTCCCCCCAAAAAAGCTTACCCCAATCCTCCCAATTGGAGACCGTTGTCCGAGTTCACAGCCTGGGGTCTCGATCTTTGCCTCATTTAGTGTCTATTCCTTTGGTGCACTTTCTCCCGCCCCCACCACACAGAGTGGGCACTCAGGAAGCGTGGCAACCACCTGCCTGGCCTGGGCTCCTAGAATAACAGTCACGGCGGAAGGAAACTACCCAAGAACTGGGGAATGCAGCAGTCAGCGGGACTGGTTGGAGCCGAGGTTCTGATCCTGGCATTTGCGTGTGGGGTCAGGAGGTCTGCGAACCTCATAAATTAGATGCAACCTTTGGGCATCTGGGAGTGTGTGTCTTTTGGCAGGACAGGGCACGTAGCTGGCGTCTGCTTTGCAAACATGACTGTGGCCCAGTACAACATTCGAAGCAGTGGGGTGGAGCCCAGCAGCTGTGGGGAGACCTGCTTTGAAGAGAGGGTCCAGGAGAGACAAGCCGAGGGTCAGAGGTCAGAGCGAGGCCCTCAGGCCTTATCAGCATCCACATCTACATCTGTTCCTGGGTCAGGGGTTGCCCGTGGCCGGCTATTCTGTCTGTGGAGTCCGTGACTCCAAAACGGGGAAGGACTGGAACCAAGGTAGAAGCTGGCTTAGCAGACAGGACAGGAATGACGGAGGCCGCGGGCCACAGCCCTCCAAGCTTCGATGCGCTTTTTCCTTTTGAACTGGTGTGCATTTATATTCACCGACAGGAGGCGCAGGCTTCTTCTCTCCTTGGTGTGTGAGATAGCCCTTGCTGGTAGAAAGTTATCCCTTCTGCTGAACTAAAATACCCCTCGATATGATTTCCCTTGCCTTGCCTCTCTCCATCCAACCCCAGAAAGCTAGCTGCTAAGCTCCTGTGGTCCTGCTGGGCCCACAGCCTCCTCTTCACTCAAACCTTATCCCCAACATCATTTCCTCCTCCCAATTTTCTGTCGGAAGATCGCTCTCTTCTGGCTTCCTACGAAGCCCGGTTGTCATCAAAGCAGACCCTTGGTCACATGGTAGTCATCAGCTTAACTCCCCAGATCTCCCAGGAGCGACTGCACTCCTCAAGGGACAGGTGCTTCTGATTCACTTTTCTGTCCCTGAAGTCATGCGCAATGCCCGCTCCTGGGAAGATACCCAGTAAGTGTAACCAGACTGGGAGTTAGAGGAGAAAGCCAGCAACACCCACATTGACCAGCTGGGGGAGCCCCAGAGAAAAGAAGCCACTGCCAAGGGCACTGGGCCAGTTAGCAGAGCCAGGACTAGTACACCACGGGCTCCCGATTCCCCAAGCCAGCGCAGCCCCATTACTCATTCGATTCAGGCAGCCTAATGCAGCACAGCGCCCACATGGGGAGGAAGGGGCATGGGCTCTGATCTGGGGCTCTCCAAAATGAAGGGCTTAAAGAGCACATACAGAGACTAAGAATGGAGAGAAGGGAAAGAGGCATGTTGGGAGATGCTACAGCCTTCCCTCACCGGCTCTGCCTAATCGTCGGTCGTGGAATATTGCAGATGATGAGGAGCCCACATCGGAGCCTTCTATTTGTCAGGTCTGCCTTTCACCCACTCAGCCCCAGGAGATTTGTTCACATTAGCTCCTTCAGCCCAGAGAACTTTCTAGAGTGAGCCGGGTAGGGGAGAAAAGGAGTGAAGAGGGTGAAGGTCTCTCTGCTTTTGTTCTGTACTGCAGCCCATCTCCCAGCAACTCTTGCAAGATGCCTTCTCTAGCAGATTCTGGGACACACGCACACCACTGCCTTTGTTCTCCATGGGATAGAGGGGTGTGGGGACCAACAATTCAGAAAATATTAACTGAACACCTGCTAAGTCCCAAAGGATACAGAAGTGACAGAGATAGGGCCCTTACCCTCACAATCCCACAGAAAAAGCAGTAACCCAAGTATTCCTTGCCTTAAGAGCAGAGGTCCATAAATCATGAACTCAGGATCAAATCTCACTTGCTGGCTACTTTGGTCAATAAAGTTTTATTGGCACACGGCATGTCCATTCAACTGCACATTGTCTATGGCTGCAACTGTGCTACAGTGGCAGAGTCGACCATTATTGCGTGACCCACAAAGCCTAAAATACTTACCATCTTCCCCTTTACAGAAGACGCTTCCCAGCCTCTGCTTAAGAGTGACCGATAGGCCAATCAGCAAATGAAAAGATGCCCAACATCGCTAGTCATTAGGGAAATGCACATCAAAACCACAGTGAGATGCCACCTCACACCAATTAGGGTGCCAACTATCAAAAAACAAAACAAAACAGGACGAGACCAATTTGGCCAGCCTGAGGAGAAGAGAGATGGCATTCCAGCTTCCAGGCTGAGGAACCACCAAGGGCCGTTGCCAGAAATGATAGGAGATGAGGCTGCAGGGGCCAAGGTGCTGGGATGTGGTTGCCCCCTGGAGAGCGACATGATGACATTTGTGTTTCAATGGTGTGGGAAGAGCGTGGGGTGAGGGACTAGAGACAGGCACCAATGGGGAACTACTTGTACAGTCCTGGGGAGATAGGGCGAGAGCGTATCTGTCTCGGGGAACTGATTTTGGGGATACAGAGAAGACATAGCCTGGAGTTGGTCCTGGGCTAGAATGGACAATGTTCAGTGATTGGCTGGATTTGGGGCTAAGGGACAGGGAGGGGTTAAAATAACTAGGAAGCTTGCATTCTGGCCATGGTGAGTCTGAGGAACCTTGGGATTCTAGAAGGCGAGAGATTGATATTTGAGGGGTCTTGGCCTGTTGCTGCTACTTGAAGTCATAGAAACAGGACAATGAAGGGTGGGACCCTGAAGATTAAGAGGTGCCCTCAAAACTAAGACATGAATGAAGGCTACGTAGAAGAGGGTAAAGAAGTGAGAGAGTGGTCAGCGATGTCAGCTGGTGCAGGGAAGCGGAGGAAGCTGAAGGCCAAGAATAGATGCCCAGACCATGAACAAGGAACTGTCCCCGAGGTCACAAAAATGTACCAACCACCTCCCGTGTAACTGACCTTGTGCCAGGGGCAGGGGCACTGTGGTGAACAGTCTAGACATGAGCCCTCACGGGGCTCATGGGCCAGCACGGGAGAGAAGATAGTCATTAATGGAAGAATCACAGTTCATTACAACTGGGCTCCGTGGTCACAGGGAGGCTGCAGCATGAGGCAGCGAGCGCCATCTCTGTTGGTGGTACACTTGCGCTCAGGGCAGGTTTCCATGACATTCATAAAACTCGTATCCTTCCTTTATCTCCCCGCCCCACGCATATTCTTTTTTTGATGGTTGCCTTCTCAAGGGCAGATTTTCTTAGAGTTTAGGGACCTTTCCAGAACTCGTCCCAGATGATGCTAGTCATGCTGTGGACACTGCAGGTTTGTTGAATGGTTTGAATAAGAGGGGGATTCGAGAAAAGGCCAAAGATAAATGCTTAGCGTGATGACAAGTGCAGGGTTGTGGGAAGGCTGGCAGACAGCTGGCTTTTGTTCAGCACCTCCTCAGCCAGCGCATTCCCAGATACACAGATGCACAGACACCTGGACCAGCAGCGTTCCCTCTTTCAATCCTCACAACGAGCCTGTTTATGATGATCTTGACTTTGTACAGGAAAGTGCAAACCCTTTGGAGATGAGGCTTTCTCAAGACACAGAGCCTGTTGGGGCAGAGCTTGGCTTCAACCCCGGGCTGGCAGCCCTCTGGCCCAATATTCCTTTTCCCATTGGCCTTCCACTCTCCCGGGATAATCCTAGGTGACCTGAGTCCCTTAGCTCTGCACTGGATGGCAGTACTGGATATATGGGTTTCCCGTGGTGACTGTAACAAATCACCACAAACTTAGTAGCTTAAAACAATGCAAACTCATTCTCTTATAGTTTTGGAGGTCAGAGTTCAAAATCAGTTTCACTGAGATAAAGTCAAAACGTTAGCAGGGCTGCTTGCTCCTGGAAGGTCTGAGGAGAAAAATCCACCTTTTTTCTTGCCCAGCCTACACCCAGCTATCTTCCGAGATGGTCTCCCATCCGAGTAGTAAGCAGGCCCGACCCTGCTTAACTTCCGAGATGCCTTTTTCAGCTTTGAGTGGCTAGCTGTAAGCCTTGGCTTATGGCCCCTTTCATCTTCAAAGCACATCACTCTAATCTCTGCTTCCATTGCCACATCTCCTTCTCTTCAAGATGTGGACATATCTGGGGGCCATTATTCAACCTACCACAGTCACTAATAAGGTACATGAACTCTAGAAAGGGACCCCTCTGGGCTGGTAGTCTGTGGCAAACCGGTCAGTCAAGCATGAGGATCATTCCAAACCTGGGCGCAAAGCAGTGAGGCAACTGGCTTAGGAGGTGGCCAGGTAGAGTCATGTCTGAAGCGTCGTCACTATGGGCAGATGTGCCAGAAGAGGGTGCTGAGTAGGCTGATGAGGCATGGAAGGTACTGGGGACTGGGTACGAGGCAGGCCTCCAGCTGGAAGGGGGGCGGGGACAAAAGGCAGGCAAGTCCCAACAGGCTACACAGCCCTGAATCCAGGGCGTGGTAGCCCCCGCCGAGCTGGGTGAGGGAGGCAGGCAGGCCCCCAGGTCAAGCACCAAAAGCTGCCTATGCGGTGCTCCAACTCGCCCCTGATAGGCCAAGGGCTTTGAGCAAACCACGCTGAGTCCCTATAGCCGTCTGCCAAAAACTATTCCGATCATTCGCTGGGCTAGTTTGGCACCAACTGATGATTGCAAAATTCGTACAGAGGTCACTAATATGATGATGCTGGCTTAGAAGGTGCTGTGAAACGTGGATGGTTTCTGCAGGGTGGGGTCGAAAAGGCCTGAGAAGCCGGTGGCCCAGGGGAGCCGGTGTCTGCCCCAGCACGGCCTCGAGGCCAAGGACCAAGGCCTCTCATCCTGGGACCGGGCCTCGGGTCCAGTAGGGAAGGCACTGGGATTTGGACATGCCTCTTTGTGCCCTATTTGGGGCTGGGATTCGCATTTTGGGGAATGAAGCCCAAAGGCTGAGTAAAGGCTGCCCAGCCAAAAGCCATGTAGCCATAGTCAACGAAAAGGGTTGCTAACGGGCCCAGGTGGCAGAGAGACCAAGCCTGAAGAGACTGGGCCCTTGTAAGAGAGGCAGGGACAAGACCGAAGGTCCCAAGTCACCGCTGATGGTTCAGCAGACGGTGCCCCATGCCACTGCAGAACCAAGGGCTCCCGAGGTCTTTAAAGCCACCCGGTGACTCAGACCACTGGGTGCTGGGACCCTGTTTTCAGTGAGGAGAGGCCCAAGATAACCTTTGACATCTACAGCTCCCCCGGTCCGGGGGCTCCACAGGCAATCTGGCCAGGACTTTTAGAAGGACCCTCGCTGGACTAGGAAGCTAATGGCATGATGTAGGGGTTCTCCCTGGAATGCCCCCTGTCCTCTTTGCCTGGCTGACTCCTACAAGTCTCGACTGGGCTGGCAGCCGGGCCAGGTAAAGCTCCCTCTGTGCCCTCCCCCAGGGTCCCGCTGTGCCTGCCCACGGCTCCCTCTGCCAATGACGGTAGCCCAAGATCCTGGCTCTTGTATCTGCCTGCCTCCAGACCAAGGGGTCCTCCAAGGCAGACCTGCTCGGAACCTCCCTGTGAGCCTTGCAGTGCCAGCACAGGCACTGGCACCCTGGAGCCTACCACATGGCATGAGCGTTCCACAGAGCCGAGCTAAAGGAAGGGGAGGCACAAGGTACCTTGATGGATAACCAGAGGAGCCTTCTGCTGTGGTAGGCCCCTGGCAGGAGAATCCAGCAATAATAAGAGAACAGTAATGACCCAGAGCTGAAGGAATCCTCCGGAACGCAAGTTCCATGGGTCCGAGTTGGCTTGGGAATAGTCAGGCTCCACCTAGAACCCTTCTGGGGCCAAACTCTAGCACTTCCTCCCACCTGACCTTTTTCCTCCAGTGTTTGAAGCGTGCGAAGGCGCACAGGCCTGTCCCCTCGTTGTTCAGATAAGGGGGCCAAGGCTCAGGCGGGGCTGAGATTTGTCCAAGAAGAAAAGCCCATTCATGAAAGAAGAGTTATTCCAGTGACGATCCCCTCCTAGAGTCTTCTGTCCAGAAACTTCTAGAAGCCTCTGGCACTCTCGGTCACTCCTGGGTTCCTGTGCTGAGGACCAAAGGCGCGAGGGAGGGAAAGTCACAGGAATGAAGCACTCATTGGCCACTGGAGATCAGATTGGGACTGTCATGGGTTACATTGTGTCCCCCCAAAAGATATGTTGCAGTTCTAACTCCCAGAAGCTGTGAATGTGGCCTGATTTGGAAGTGGGGTCTTCGTAGGTGTAATCAAGTTACAATGACAGTGCCTTTATGAGAAAAGGAAACAGAGACACAGACATTGGAGCGATGTGGCCACGAGCCAAAGGACACCTGAGGCCACCAGAAGCTAAAAAGGCAGGAAGGTCCCTCCCCTAGAGGCTTCTGAAGGATTGGCCCGGCCGACACCTTCATTTCAGACATCTGTCCTCCAGAGCCAGGAGAGGATAAATGTCTATTGTTTTAAGTCCCCCAATGTATGACACTTCATTGTGGCAGCCCTAAGACACTCCTACAGACACTTTCACGAGCTTCTAGGAGGCTCACAGCAAATCACGGGCGGAGTGAGGCCTGGCTGCCTTCCCATTCCAGTGCCAATACCCCCAAACTGCCTCTCCCGGCTGGCGGCTTTCACGCAGTCGTGAATAAACAGCGCTCTTCGGCTTCAAAGCACTTTGGACATACTAATTAACTCTCAGTTAATTGGATGAAATAACGTGAAGCTCTAGTGACATCATCTCCATTATGTGCCCAGATCTAGCCACAAGCGAAGTCTGGTGACTGCCGGGCTCCGAGCCTGGTCTTGTAGTAACATGCTGTGTCTTTCACAATCGTCCCCAGGAACACCGGTCAGGGGGGCCCCACACCCACCTCAGCTCCACGGGCTTCGGCATGGCCAACGGTGGGCACTCTTGGCCAATCAAACACATACGACCCAAACGGTTTCTGTGGTTAAGTTTGTGTGCGTGTGCGTGTAAATGCGTGTGTGTGTGTGTGTGTGTGTGTGTACCACACACCTCTGCACTGTCCCATATCGCCGAAATTGTCTCACTGGCAACTCTAAACAAAACCCTACAAAAACTCAGATATACCTTCAAATATTCTGCAGAATAACCCTCTGGGACTCTGCGACCTTCAGGGCCGGTGCACCCCCAGCCTCACAGTCCCCAAAAGAAGAATCCTTCTGTTCTTTATGTTCGGAACCCTGGCACGGGAGCAGGACTTGGGCAAGTAGCTGCTTTCAAGGCCTGGAGGCAGGATCCTGCCCCCAGTTAGAGAGGGGAGACATTCAGATCAGACCAGGGCCCACAGGCCATGGTGGGGCGGGGCAGGGCTGGGGCTGTCCCAACCACACCGGGGTCCCCAGTGAATAGGCAGTACCCCTGCTGTAGTACAAGCAGTCAGGGGACCAAGGTTGGAGTCCTGCCTTCGGCTCTGCCACGAATGAACCTTGATGACAGCAATAGCCCCATGTCAGGTCTCCCTGACTTCGTCCCCTACCCAACAGCCAGGGGCTCCACACACCAGGCAGGTCTGGTCTTGCTCTCACCTGTGTGTCCCAGCAAGTGGGCTGGAACGTCGGGGGTGTGAAGGGTTCCTGACAAACAAAACCTCTGAATTCGGTGCTCTTGTGTGCTTTAACTTTGATGACAAAGAGAACATATCTATGTAAAAGCACCCAGAAGCCCCCCGCCCAGGTCCCCTCCTAGTCACTACATCCCCAAGAATAACCGCTGTCCCGATATCTTAGCAGCAGACATGAGGTTTGCCTGTCTTTATATTTTCCATCAATGGACCCACACAGCACGTGCTCCCCCACATGTGGCTTCTCTCCATCAACGTTTGCGTTGAAGCCTCATCCATGTGTTTATAGTTATTCATTCTCCCTGCTGTAGAACATTACAGTATGTGGAGACACCACAACTTATTCGTCCTTTCTACTCTGACAGGCATTGGGGCTACTTTGGGCTGTATAAATTATGCCGCTCTGGCTATTCCTGTGTGGGCTTCTGTCGAACATGCATTGGCAACTGTGTTGAGTGTACACGTGTAAGAGTTTCTGGGGCTGTCACAGCCAAGTCCCACAGTTTGCGGGGCTTAAACAACAGAAACGTATTGTCTCACAATTCTGGAGGCCGGAAGTCCGAGATCAAGCTGTTGGCAGGTTCAGCTCCTCCTGTGGCCTCTCTCCTCGGCTTGTTCTCACACGTTCTTCCCTCTGTGCTTGTCCTTGTCCTCATCTCCTCTTATCAAATGTTGTATTGGAGTCGGGCCCACCCCGGTGACCTCATTTTGCCTTAATTACTTCTGTAAGGACCCTCGCTCCAGATACAGTCCCATTCGATATATGAATTTCAGAGGGGACACAATTCAACTCATAACAGTACTCGACGGTGAGATTGCTGGGTGACGGAACGTGCATATTCTGCGTTAATAGAGAAGGTTCCGTAGTTTTCCGAAGTGGTTGTACCCCTTTGCTCTCTCTCCAGCAATGTGTGAGAGTTCTAGTTAGCTCCACATCCTTACCAAAGGTTGGTATTGTCTGTCTTTTTAATTTTGGATTTCATAGTTTTAATTTGCATTTTACTGAGAACTAATGAGACGGATCATCTTTTCATATGTTGAACCATTTGGCTATGCTCTGTGCTCAAGTACCTGTTCAGATCTTTTACCCGCTTTCCTATTGGTCTAATGATCTTGTTGAT
>NW_024347727.1:99953-138869 GCF_902729225.1 Pteropus medius
TTCCATACTGTGAAGATTTCCTCCCATATTTACATAAAAGGTAAACTTTTCATGGGGTGGCCTTTCTCTTTCTTAACATTCTGTTTTGATGAACAAAAGCTCTTCATTTTCATATAGCTCAATTTATCAATTTTTTATTTTACGCTTTGTTTTTGAGAAATCTTTGACTACTCCAAGTTGACCAAAATATATCTTGCTCTGTTTTTTTTTTTTTCAAAAGCTTTGTCATATTCTTTTTATATTTAAGATCTTTATGGCCAATTGTCAGGGAATCGATCTTTTTTTATCGTCGTGTGCGGCGGGAACCCGCAAGACATTGTTTTCGCCTGGATACCCAATTAAGTGATGATCTTGTAAGGGTGTCATCTAGATGATGTTAATTTTGCGATCACTCAGTCAAACTGATAGCCAGTTTCTTCCCCACAACGCAGTTCATCCCCCACCCCTATAAACGTAATAAGCAATCTGTAGGAGATAGTTCAAAGCCATACGAATAATTTGCTTCGAACTAGCCCCCCTTCCCTAGATTTAGCATCCATTGATGATTTTTGCAACGATGGTCACAAAGTAAGAATAGTGTTTTTGGTGTTGCGTTACAGATAATATTTATTGAAAAGTCCATCCTTTTCCTGCTGTACTCTGGCAGCGTTTCATTAGATCCTCAAATAATTGCTTGTAAAATCTTCTATTTTAACAGTATGAGAGCGGGCCTCAGCCTTAAAGCATTCATCGGGAAGCAATATTTTAGATAATATGCCATATTTTCTTTTTATTGTAATGTTTCTTTTTATGGTTACCTTCTGTTTACGACAAATGATACTAGTTTTCCATTTATAATAGTAATATAAAGTTTGCCTTTTATGTAAATATATGTGAGTTTTAAAGAGTGAGTCAATTTCAATAACACAATTTAAGTAAATAATTGTACATGCGGTCCTTGGATATGGCCATAAAATGGCGAGGATAGCATGCAAGTGACTAAAGTGTGGGCAATACTGAGCTCTGACGTGTCCTAGCTCTGTAGTGAGACATTCAATATCGTCCACAGTTCAGCTCTCACCCACCTCCCTAGGTTCACCTGTAGCAGGGTGAACACTATGTCTTATCAGACACATATTACCAAAGAGCTACATTTACGATGTTTAAGCAAATGAACGAAACACTCAAAAAATATCTACAGGAAATAGGACTGAAATCATATGACCGCAGTGAAATTTAGCCGCAAACTGATAACAAAAAGATAGCTGGAAAATCTTGGCATGTTTGGAAATTAAGCAACATGCTTCTAAATAGCTATAAGTCAAAAAATAGTAACGGAAAGGTGACAATATCTTGAATATTTTACTAAGGAAAATACTACATACCAAAATTTGTGGGATACAGTCAAGGTCCTGCTTAGAGGGAAATTTTAGAGAAAAGGTTAAAATTAATGAGCTAAGAATTTCTCTCAAGAAATTAGAAAAAGAGGACCAATCAACCCAAAGAAAGAAGGAATTAATGAAGGTAAAGACAGAAATTAATGAAAAAGAAAAAAAAAACAGTAGAGAGGGTTGACAAAACCAAAATTTATTCTTTGAAAAGAACCCTTTAAAAATTGAATTAGCAATTAAAACTCCCCGGTCATTGACCTCATGATGGTCAATTTTACGTGCCAACTTAACTAGGCTACAGTCCCCAGTTACTCAATCAAACACTCTCCCGGGTGTGGCTGTGATGGTATTTTACAGACATGATTAAAGCCCATAATCACTTGACTTTAAGGGAGTTTACCCTGAATAATCGGGGTGCTCCTGATCCAATGCCCTGAAAGGCTTTAAGAGCAGAGGTAAGACTTTCTCGATGAAGTCGTTCCTCCTGCTGGAGGGTTCCAGCCCGTCCTTCCCCACAGCCTGCTTCCTAGGCAGCCCCCAGCACTATGTAAGCCATTTCCTGGCAATAAATCTCTTTATATATCTCCTACTGGTTCTGTTTCTCTGGTTGAACCCTGACTGATACACCTCCCTCCCCACCCCCAAGAAAACTTCCAAACACAGATGGTTTCAGTGGCGAATTTCACCAACCATTTGAGGAGAAGATCCCAGTCTTACAAAAACGATACTCCGTAGAGACAAGGAAAAGGAAGGCTCCCAAACAGGAACAGAATGGAAAAAGAAAACAAGTGGACAATCTCACTCACGAGCAGAAATGCAAAAAGAAACAAACGAACGAAACAAAACAAAATCAACCAAAACAGTAGCCAGATGGCCAAAGTCAGAAGTTGTCAGTGCCAGGCGTGCAATTACAAACCAAGTCTTCTTGCAGGGCCGATTGGTGTTTATGTAAATGATGAAATTTAATTTGACAACAGTAGCGCACCAGCAGTCGGACTTCGTAATGAAATGCATTTTAAATCGACGTGCGCTTCCTTCAGTTATATTCACATCCTTGGTGTCTTTGACACCTTTATGCCCCAGGACCCAAGGCCGAGAAACTGAGTTGAGGAAGGTTCTTGGCCTCACAGCTGCTTCAGTTGCATCCCTGAATTATTACTCTGAAACTCCCCGCCTCACTCAAGGGCCACGGTCCTCGATCTTGCAGCATACCTGGGTCTTCGGGGACATTTGTTACTTGTTAGACCTCATTTCTAAGCTGAGAATTGGGAGCTCTGTGGGTGGAGCCCGGGCCTGCGTATGTTTCAGAGGTGGTCCCAGCCTCTCCTGCCTTCTGGGCTTCCAGAGCCGAGCAACTGTGTCTCCTGGGGCCAGTTAGTGACTTCCCTGAAGGGCTCTGGCTGCCTTGGACTGCTGTCCCAACTCAGCTACTCCTCGGCTATGTGGCCCTGCAAAAATGACCTCACGGCTCTGAGCTTCCATGTCCTCATCTTGACCACTGTAGCATCCTAGCCTATAGGAGAGGAAAGGGTCACTGCTTCTCTGCCTTCCAGGCAGGGCCCCGGATGTGTCGACGGCCTGTGGGGACTGAGGGCGGATTTCCTTGGGCACTCTGGGGTCTGGGGGACCAGCTCTGCCTTGTCCAGTCCCAGAAGGAGCAACAGTTCTGCCAGGGGACTCAGGGGGGTAACTGAACCATCATCTCCCCCACCCCCTCACCAAAGACAGAGCGCTACAGGGCACTTCCTGGAGAGGCCGGTGAAGTGTAGTAGCCCTTGCTCCCCTTGTAGGCCCAAATGTAAGTCAAGCCCTGATCTTTCTAGAAATATCCTGTTAAAAGCCAATCGCACACTTTTTTTCAAATTTGGTATTTTGCACAGATGTTTAAACTCTGGCATAAACAGCAAGTTGCATCAGCCTCTTTTATATTTAAAGGCTTTGGGATTCCAAGAATGTAATTTGGACCAAAGGAAGGAAGCCGCCTTACAAAGTGGCAGAAGGAAAGGGGGCCAAAGTCCCCAAGAGAATTTTTCCAGAACGTCCGCTAATAGGGGCACTTAGCATCGTGCCTGGCACACAGTAATCCTTCAATAAATATTAGCCTCACTATGGGTATGACTAGCACGGCTTCCCCAAATGCCTCCTGGTTCCTGATTCTGCATGAAACAAGCTAACTGAGCAGTCTGACCCCAGTGGGGTAATAGACGTGATGTTAGCAGCCCAGGTTCTGGACCAAGACAGCCAGGCTCGCCGTGCCACTACGGGCCTCAGTCTCCTCCTCTATAGAATAGGAATGATCATGGTACTTACCTCATAGGGCTGCTGTGCGGCCTGTACCTGCAGCCTTTCTAGGCCCTGGTGGAAGGTATCTGGCCCCCGCTGTGGTACCTCCAGTCCTCTGCCAGGGGCTAGAAATGTACTTGGCTTTTAGTGGGAAGGAATTGTTTGCAAATGGATCCTGCTGCTATTTGGGGAGCAAGCAGTTCATACCCCAGGGGCATCCCATTCCCTCTGCCGTGCTCAGGTTGGCTTAAGTAGATTTCTGCTCCTTGCAACTGGATGAGTCTTGACAAATGTGACCGCTGACACCTGAGCTCTGACCCCTGACCCCTTCTTCGCAGGCTCCTTCCTCATGGAGCTGGGCGGGGCTCCTCCCTAGTCTTCATTACCATTCCACACATACAATACAACCCTTCCCGTATGGCAGAGGTGAGGCCATGCCCTCTGTGGCCTCCAGGAGCCATTGAAAGCTGCCTCTGCCCTGACATACTTGGCCTCCACCCTGGACAATCCCTCTGAGCCCCAGCCCCGTAATATCCTGGTATCGGCTCATCTTCTCCACTCGGCTCTCACACGGGCCCCTCAGCCTCCCTGCCTCCCAAACCAATTCCATGACCTGCCCCTCAGACTGGGGTCCTACCCCATTCCCTTCCTCAGTTATTCCCATGGCTCCGCTAATTCCCGAGTAAAACATTTGTGCTTGTAACTGGAGAGAGCAGGCGCCCTCTCCCTCATTCTCCTTTCTTGTTCTAATGCTAATTACGTGCTTTTTTTTCCCAAATTTGCCATTTTGCACAGATGTTTAAACTCCGACACCCCACACACCTGTCCTTCTCTCTGACGATGAGCCAAACGGTTTCGCCCCTCCAAACCCAGGGAGGAGAGGGCTGGTGGGGGGGCCTCCCTTGTCAAAGCTGGGAGTGTGGGGACCGGGGAGAAGAGGGATGAAAGTATATCCCAGCCACACAAGAACATTTCTGCTGCTGCAAGAAACCTACATCAAAGTGGCCACAAGATGAGCTAATAGAAGATGGATGAATGTGGCTCCGTGTTCACTTAGTTTGATGTGGAGTCTTGGCTTCATAGGGAGGGGGCCCCGCCCATGCCACTTTCCTGACCCCTTTCTCTTCTTCCCAAGATCATGGAGCAGAAGCCCCCTCACCCCCCCCCCATTTGGTTTGGTTTATGGTGTTTGAGATTCTGCCTCTTCCTTCTATTATTTTAAAGCACATGACCTCTCTCCCTTCCCTGCCTTTTTCCCTGGGGAAATATAATAAAGGCATAAGGACTTGAAATCATCTTGAAAAAAATGGTGTGAGTCTAAATTTGACATATCGGAATGATATAAAGAAGAGGCATGAGAACTACCACGAACTGATTGACTATTAAACCAAATCGTATTCAGAGCCTGCAGCAGACCAGGGAGCCTACAGAACAAAGAGAGATTCCGGCCGAGGATCCTAACGAACTATTTACCTACCACCCATACAGGCCCGGAAAGGGAAACGAGGTCTTTAAGCTGCACCCTACTCCGAACCAAGCCGCAGACCATTCGTTGCCTGCGGCGGACCGCGGGGGGAACCTGCAGAACAAAGGCCGAGACGGCCAACAGGTCTTTAACGCTGCAGACCCGGGAGAGGAAAACCAGAACTTCAAGCCGTCCGTTCGCAGAAACTGAGGGTCGCGTGCGGAGCGAGCTCCCCGAACGCTTGGGGGGTCTCTCTCACTCCCTCGTTCCCCGTCTCTGAGAGACCGCGTCTCCGTCTGCCGAGCGTTACTCCTTCTCTAACGAACCTCCCTTGTGACCTGAACTCAGGCTCACACCTGAATTCTTTCCTGCGCTGCGCAGCCAGGGACCCTGTCTCTCCACGCAGGACTTGAGTCCCTACTCGTAGGGATTCGCCCTGTCCTGCATCAGGAATAAACTGCGAAAAGCCTTGATCTGATGGTAATGGTTCATCCATGGCCGATTTCCTCCTTCCTTCCCTCTCCCTCCCTTTGACAGGAGTTTTTATCTCAGGATTCAGTGACTTGTTAAGCATCTTGGGCATTTCTGTCTCCTCTGTCAGACAGACCCACCTGAGACCCAGGCCTGGCTCAAGGTAGGCCCTTGGGACATATACATGGGCCACCTGAAGCCTACCTGCAGGTGTCTTTTCCCTCTGTCCTGTATCACAGGGAGAGGGACGAGGCTGGAGCTCAGGGAACACCTTCTGGGGTGACTTCCTACAATCTTATATACAATTTTGATATTTTAGAGCAAGTATGTATGACTTTTAAAATGTAACTTACGAAAGCCCAATTTACCCTGGTTTTTTTTTTTTTTAAATACACAAGTATTTACCAAACTCCCTCTTGTGACTGACTATTCTTCTCACACTGCGCGCTAGATAAGCCCAAAGGCAGTAATCGGGCAAGGAGAGCTAAAGGCTGTGTGATGGGGGCGGGGGGTGCTGTGAAGTCCCACTGCTGGGTTTCACTTTTTGTTTTATGTGGCTGTTTTATTAAAGACAATATATTCAAGAGATTGTCCCGTCTTTCAAGCCAGTCTTTGGGGAGGGACCCACTCATCCAAGGAGACTGCCTTGGCCTGGAAACCAGGAGCGTAAGGCAAGGCCCGTGTGCCACCCGCTTGACAGCGATTGTCACTCTCTACCTTGAGTGTTCAAACCTGGACATTTGCGAAATGTCATCTCCCTTTTCTTTGTATACTGGAGATGACTGCGTTCCATCGTCCCGGCCTTTACTGAGCCCTCAGTGCGTGCCAGGCCCACGCCTGGTACAAAGAGCAGGGGAGGACGGGCGCCGGTGTCTGCTTTCTGGAGCTCACGGGCCGTGGGGGACACAGAGGAAAACCACGTGACGACCGTCTGCTGTGCTCCGTGAAGGGAGCATGTGTGTTGACGTGGCAGCCGCCAATAGCTCAGAGAGCCTATGCTATGGAGAAAGCTCACCTTTGAGAATGGTGGCCTTTGAGAAAAGCACAAACTGTAGACCTCCCATTGCGCATCCAGGCCCTGCTGCGTGAAGTCTTTGTTTTAGATCAAATGAATTCTTTCTCGATTCGGGGCAATCGCAGATTCTGCCATATGGGTGTGTTGCTGATGAGTTCACGTTCAAGTTCACCATTCCGATATTTTCTGATTCTGCAGACTTCTTTCTAGTTCTGACCTTTACAGACTTAAAAGTGCTTTGCTAGAGACACAGGTTCATTCCTGCAGCTTGCCTGCTTCGGACGGTCAGTCAGCAACTTGGCTGTGTTAATGGTTTCCCCCTGGGTCCTCTGGATTAGGCTGGCCTCTCCTTCTAGCACGGAGGGTGGGGGAGCCCACAGCCGCAGGCTTTATGGGGGTGACACACTGCTCTTGGCCCCACAGAGGCCTGGCACGACTTGAGTGGGCTCCTTGTGAAGTCAGCAGGGGCCCCAGCATGGCCTGGTGAGCTGGGCTGGGCCGGCAGTGGCAGGGGCTAGCAGGGTTGGCTTGGGTGTTAAGTATAGCTCTCTTTTCTTTTTTATTTTCATTAGTGTGTGTTTTTTTTTATTACGAAAGTAATACTGTCATAAAAATTCAAAGAGTACAAAGTGGAATAAAGAGAAAGCTCAAAGAACCTCCCCATTCGGCCCACACAAACCCACTGCCTAGAAACAGCTGCTCAGATCAGTGTCATGTGAAACCTTCCAGAGACTCTCTAGCATGTACAAACAGAAATATACGCGTGTACCTTTGGAAAATCACTTTTGTAAGAAAAAAAGAGATATGCACATTTTTTTTTTTAAATCAAACGTTACAGAAAATATGCAAAAAAAAAAAGAAAGGAAAGGTAATTCCAAATCCATCTACAGATAACAAGTTTTAACATTCATGGAGGTATTTCTCAATGCCTTTGGACAATTTTACGGAATGAAACTATGCTATATATGCTGTCATGTATCAGGTAAACTGCTTTTCCCCCGTTGTTCAACGATATGTCATAGATATTTTCCATATCCATAACCACCTTGATCAGCTGTATATCATCCTGTTGTGCATTTGGAATGAACTTACTGATGGAAACCTAGACTATCACCAGTTTTTTAAAATCATAGACAAACTTGCAATGAGCATACTTGAACTTAGGTTTCTCACCCACCCCACGCAGTTGCCACCTGAGCATAAATGCCAGTAATACAACTCGAAAGAACGATGAGCTAACACTTTATATCCAGTACATTGGCAAAAGTAGCACGTGTGACAACATCAAGTGGTGGCGAGGGCGTGGAGCACTGGGCATTCTCATGCACTGCCGCTAGGAGCGAAAATCGATATCTCGTTATCAGCTCGAACATGCACATATCCTATGACCCAAGCTTTCCACTCCTGCCTAATAGGTATGTGAGTGGAGATGCTTAAAGGGCTTGGAATGTAAATATCTGGAATGCAGGGAAAAGGCCTGAGTTGGAGATGTAAGTTTGGGAGTCAACAGCCTTCGGATGGTATTTAAATATAAGAGATGGGTAGAAATCGCCATGGCAATGAGTATCGTAGTGGAGAGTTTCAAGGACTGAGTCCTGGGTCTCTCCAAAGTTGAGAGGTTGCACGAAGTGGGGACAATGAGAAGGGGTCACGGGAGCCTTAAAAGGAGCCAGCAGAAGAGTGAGGTGGCCTGGAAGCCAAGGGAAAAGTGTTTCCAGAAGTATCCGTTGTGTCAAATGCTGCTGATGTAATCGGCGAAATGAAAAATGAAATCGCTCATTCGATTTAACAACACGGAGATCCCCAGGGGCCTCGGCAGGAACCATTTCTGAGGAGTGCTGGGAGACATAGGAAAAAAATAAAAAGGAACAGAGTTGGAGTCTAGATAATTCTCTCCGGGGTCGTTACTGAGAAGGGGAGAAGGGGAACCGAATGGAGAGTAGCTAGAGAGGAAGATGGGGAACGGGTATAAACCTTTTTATGGTAGGAAGATTTACAGCGTGTTCGCATGCCGATCAGAAGGATTCAGCCAAGAAAGAATTGATAACCCGGAAGAAAGGGAGAAATATTAGCGTGACTTCCCTGAGTAGGTGGCAGGAGAAGGATCAAGGGGACAAGCAGAGAAGTTGGTAGGTCATCCCAGGCGGGGACAGGTCATCCAGAGTACGAGGACCGAGGGGGAAAGATGTAGATAATGGTGCTGACTCGTGGGTATGTGTTTCTATGCATCGCATCTTATATACTCTACATACATACCATTTTTATCAGATAGTAAAATATCAGATATTTAAAATATTTTTTTAAACATCAGTATCTCTGGGTCAAAGGGAGCCCTCATCATTCGTTTCGTTACATGTTTCTAGACCATCATCCCAGAAAGGTCACAGCAATTAACACTACCACCCCCAGAGCCCGAGGGCATAAGAATGACTGATCATTTTCCCACAACCCCAGGTAAGGCACAGCAGATCCATTTTTAACTCTTGCATATCTGATGGAGGAGTGAGAAGAGTCACATTCCCTTTCTGCGTTAATGGACTCCGGCAAGTGTTTTCTGAATCGTCAGTTCTCTTCTCCGCCGGCCCATTTTCCTACCGCTTGCTTTGAAAAGAGCCCTTTTATTATTACTATTATTATTATTTTAAGAAGATTAAGCCTTTCGCTGACCTATGTGGTCCAAATAACTCTTCCTCGTTTGTCATTTGTCTAACGACAGTTATGGTGGGTTTTGCCACACAGAAGTTTTGAATTTCTCTGTCTTTTATGGTTTTTGGTTTTCATGACATACATAGAAAGACTGTCCCCACCCCAGGATTCCTTCTAGTACTTTTATGGTTTTATTTTTTTTTACATTAAATTTCTGAGCCATCTGGAGTTTATTTGTGTGGAGCGTGAGGTAGGAAATCCAGCTTCTTCCCCTCCACATAGCCAGTCATTCCAACGTCATCTATTGAATGACACAGTTTTAATCCACTGATTACAAATGCTACCTCGATCTACACTGCATTCAAAGTGCTTTCCTTCCTTCCTTCCTTCCTTCCTTCCTTCCTTCTTCCTTCCTTCCTTCCTTCCTTCCTTCCTTCTTTCCTTCCTTCGTCAAATATTCCTTGTGTGTCTACTCGGGCACCCTACCAGGTACTTAGATGAGCTGAGATGTGTTTCTTACAGGCAGGGGGAAAGGAAGAGAGACAGGAGATGTTTACTCTGCAAGGTAATGAGTGCTGTGGCAAGAGCACAGCCCAGGAAGAGACACTTAACTGGGTCCCGGTGGTTAGGGATGACTTCCGGCTACAGGTTCGTGTGTACTAAGAGTTAACCAGGTCAGGGAGGACCTCAGTCAACAGTAAGGTCTGGAGACAGAGAGCTAAGCTTATGTGGGGATCAGCAAGAAGTGCGGTGTGGCTTCAGCGTGCTGGGAACTTGGAGCCTGACACTTGGGAGAAGAGGTGAGAGCCACAGCGGGCACCAGACCTGGATGAGGAGAGGGAAAGAGAAGTCTCAGACCGCACCCCAGTTTCCAGCTGTGACAGCTGGGCAGATGGAGTCACCGTCTTGCTCAGATAGAGAACACAGGGGGAGATGGCTCTGGCGGACTCGTGGAGAGTGACTGTAGTGGCGATGAGTGGGAGCCGAGAGATCAGGGAGGAGGTGAACGAGGATGTGGCTTGTACTAGGATAGTGGTGGCAGCGGAAGCGGGCGGAAATGGTCAGCCTCGGGGTGTATTTTGGAGGTAGAGTTGCAGTCCGGACTTGCTGATTGATTGGATTTGAGACATGAGAGAAGGAAAGAAAATGAAGGTAGCCACCTAGGCCTTTGGCCTGGCCACCTGGGAGCTCCCAGTGATAGACGCGAGGAAGATTTTGAGAAGAGAGGTTTGGAGAGTGTTGGCTAAGGGACAGGAGCTTTGTTTGGACATGCTTGGTTTGAGTCGACCCTTAGACATTGCAGAGGAAGACAAAGGTTTCCTTGACTCTCTTAGGGCCCCTGGTTGGGTCTGAAAATTAGACTGACGAAGATAGAGTAACAAAATAAAGACCCTCCCCCGCAAAAATGGTTAAACCTGAGTGTTTTTATAATAGATTTGATGAAGAAGTAGAAAATCGTGGAAGAATATGATAGGACAAAGAGTTGGAGCCAAGCGTAGTAAACTGGGGAAGCTTAGCAAGGCCTATTTGTTTGGATTCTTCTTGGCTTCTCCCTTCCCCCCCCTTGAAATAAGGGTGCTCCTTTGCTCCAGGTATGGGGAGGACACCTCTCACATGAGGGTCTATGACCTGCTCTAGGGTAGAAGGGTGGGGTTGGGGGGAGGTCAGACAGACCTTCCCGATTCTGCCATTTTTCTCAAACTCCTTTATCTTAAAATATTCAGTATGCCAATATGCCACGTTTTGAGGTAGTGTGTCCTGAACCCCATCAACATCCGCGATTTCACTGAGCATCTCTCCATGTCACAAGCTCTAGTCTAAGTACTTTCTACGTGTGTTCCCATGTATCCTTGACAACAACTCCAGGAAGTAGCTGCTGGTAGTCTCACCTCTATTGTACAGGTGAGAAATGGAAACCCAGAGAGGGTGAGTATCATGCCCAAGGTCAGACAGCTATTGAATGGCACAGCCAGGATTTGCACCCAGACAGTCTCGTTCCAGAGTGTTTGTTCCTAATCTCCAACACGTCCAGATAACTGCAGTGTCAGGGAAGCCAAGAGAAGCATGGTTTTACAAGAAGGAATGATCGACTGTGGTTAAGATGGCAGAAATGTGAGCGCTGGGTTTGGCGACGTGGAGATCACTGGTAACGTTAACAAGAGCAATTTTAAGGAAGTGTTAGGCTCGAGATCCTGATGGGAATGGGTTTATGAGAGAATGGCAGGGGAAATAGAGATGGCGAATCGAGAAGACTCTTTCGTGGAGGTTTGCTCAGTACGGGAACAGAAAAATGGGACACTGGCTGGAGGTGGGAGACGGATGGAGCGAGATTCTTCTTTTGTAATGTTGATGGGAATGCTCCAGACGAAATGGAATCATTATGACGCAGAAGAGAAAGAGATAATTACAAAGGTGGAAATCCTCGTGAAGGTGAGAAGGTGTGCAACCCAGGTATTTCTATTGGCACAATTCTGCACAGTCGTGTGGCCTTTGCCAGCACCGTCATTGCCTCGGGGCAGGTATGAAGAAAGCAAATGTTTAGATCTGTCCAGGTTCGATACTGCGTCAGGTGGAGGTGACAGGGGACAGTGGAGCGAGGGAGATTAGGTTGTTGACAAGAGAGCTGTTGAAGTGATGGACTCTAAGCTGGATAGGGAGGGAAGCGAAGAGAGGAAAAGGCTAATGGATGGGAAGGAAGTAGAGGATATCGCAGACGGGAGGTCCCCATGAGCTGGAAAGACAGTTGTCACCGTCTTTCATTGGGAAGTAGTTGAACAAGCGCCCTAGAACAAGAGGACGTAGGGGTGAAAAAATCGAAGGCCTGCAACAGACATTCCGGATGTGACAACAGGAACAGAGGCTGCATCTGTGGGAAGAGGTGGCTGCAGTGGAGTCGAAAGGGTCTCCAGAGATGTCACCATCGAAGAACCCGGAGGCCTGAGGGTTGGGACAGATGGACCACACATGGGTGCTGAAGTCACGCACTCACTCTTCCTTCTCACTGTCATTCTGCCCCATCCTCCCGGTCACGGTCTCACATCCAGTGAGGTGTGGGTGGAAAGAAAGCACGAGCCAGGTGCAAAGATTTGCCTGAATGTCGGATGCTGCGTTAGCCAGTTGGCCTGAGCCTCGAAGAAGGACAGGTTTTCATCGAAGGGCAGGCCAGTCTTCTATCCAGAGGTAGGTGGGCTGTGGGATAAGGAAAAGCCTCCCCTTGGCGGGGCTGCAGGGGGGCCTTGCTTAGCGGAGAGAGTCCAGCTTCAGCTAAGGAAGAACTTCCCTCTAAGCGGAAGTGGAGCAGCTAGAACTTCCTGTGATGATGGAAATGTTCTCTATCTGCGCTGTGCCGCATTGGGGCTATTGAGCACTTAAAATGTGGCTATTGTGACTGAGGCACTGAATTTTCCATTTTATTTAGTCGTAATTCATTTAAGTGTAAATAGATACATGTGGCCAGTGGCAACCGTGATGGACAATACAGGTCTAGAGACACGTGCCGGTTAGTAGGGAGCTGCAGTCCTCAAGGTCACAACAGGGCAGGCGGGGGAGGAAGGGGACGGGCGGAGGACGCAAAGCCAGGGAGCCTAGAGCCATTTTGTTGAGTTCATAGTCCCCGAGTACAGGTAACGGGGGCCAAGTGGAATGGACAAGGGCCAGGCTTTGAGAGCCAGCCCTTCCCTCTGTGCAGAGAAGATTTGAGTTTCCACCAAGGGGGCGTTGGCCAGCGGCGCCTCGTTCCTGCTCAGATGGACAAGGAGGCAGCCTCCGACCTGTTCTCCCCTCCCGTCTCTCAAAGCCTGCTGCCCCGGAGGAAATCAAGGCAGCCGAGCACCGAGGGAGGGGGTTTCTAGAAAAGACTAATGGAGAAGCATGCATCCTGCAGGAGGTGGGTCGCAATAGCGTGGCTCTCTTGCGTGAAGGAGTTCCAGGAACGCACTGCAGTTCCCTTCCTCAGGTGGGCATGTCCCAAGTGCAAGAGCGATGCTTAACTACACGGAACAAATCGGCAACTCGGAGGTGGACAGCCCCTCAGGTTGCTGCGGCCTCGGCTCCCCCAGCCAGCAGTTGAGCCGCACCAGGCTTAGCAGGGCCCCGACTGAGAGCTGCCTCCCTCACTGGACAGATCTAGCTGTTCAGAAGTCCATTTTCCCATGTAGCCAGCATTCCCCTGCCAAGTCTCCCAGCCCGGGGCCCCAGTCAGGTCTGGGGGCGCCACACAGACCCCAACACTGACTCTGGTTTCCTATTTCTTCAGCAGATGGTGGCTTCCACACCTTCCCTCTTCTGGACTTGTGCTCACAATGCCCAGTGGGCATCGGTCCCACCAGAGGGTCTTGGGAGCCTGGACTGCCTCTGAGACAGCAGCGGGGCCTCTGCGGGGTGGGGCTTGGGCCTGGCTCAGGGGCGTGGCTCCCAGCTGGGCCAAGAGGCCTCCGGATTCCCCAGGCTGCTGACAGGCTGGACCCTCGGAGTGGCCCCTGGGCGGGAGTGGCTGAGCTCCAGGGATGAGGGGGCGCTGGGCAGGGAGCCCACTGTCTCCTCCTCATGACTTCCCTTCCTCCTCATCCCAGGAGCCTCCTTGCCGGCCAACTGTACTAAAACTCCGGAAAACCATGGCGGGGAGGTTTTCCAATTAGAACATTCTTTTTCCGATCTGTGGATGATTCTTAAAGCAGCAAAAAGCCATTCTTCGGGGCATGTGGGGATTATCTGCCAGCGGGGCCTTGGCTCAGCCCGTGCACTCGTGCTCCGGAGGCCTGGCCTGGGGCGGCTTCAGAGCCAGAGACAAAAGGCAGTCTGCATTCTGGGGCATCAGGTCACACAGGCCAAGACTGATCCGAGAGCGTTTCCTGGGCTGATTCAAAGCAGTAGATTCAAAAGGCGGCGGGGAGTCCAGGCTGCAGGAGTGGGAGATGCTCCCGTGGCCAAGGGAGGCTTGCCTGTGTGACCTCCCTGCTCCCAGTGGGGCCACTGTCCACAGAGCACGGATTCTGATCCTTGGAGCTGAACTGGTCTGCCTTCTCTGCCAGACTGGGAGCTGCTCCAAGCCAGGACTGGGGGTGGCAGTGCAGTGGGGGGACAGGAGGCCCGAAGGGGCACGTATTGACTGAGTGTACGTATGTGTGCCAGGGAGTGGGGGGGATCAGCTTCTTAGCCGGAAGTGCAGGCTGAGGGTGGGGCAGGGGGCTCGAATGTAAGACCAGATAGGTGAGGTCTCACCCTGCGTGCTGGTCCTCCAGGTTCGGGTCTCTGTAGGGGTCCTTGTGTGTGTAAGCATGCCTGAGGACCCCTGCCCCCAGGGAACCCACCTTGCTTAGAGCCGGTGGAGTCACCCAGCAAGTGGAAACTGGTTGAAGAGCTTAGGAGGATGAGGCGGCAGGGCGGGCCCTGGAAGGGAGGGGAGGAGGGGATTAGGGTGCAAACAGGAGCCCAGCCCTCCCCACACATGAACCTGAGCACCCCGTCTGGGTGGGGTCTCCATTCAGAGCATTCGGAGCCCCGGTTTTAGTCGCAGCTGTGCCTCAGACTGGCTGTGTGGCCCCAGCTTGATGCCATCCTTCTTCGGGCCTCTGTTTCTCCATCTGCACGAAGGCAGAGTTTGGGTCAGTTGTTCGTCTCCATTCCGTTCTGCTGTGGGGACACTGCCTGGGTTGGCTTTGGGGCCTGACAGCTTTCAGGGCCCCACCCAGTCCCCCTCCCTAGCCTGGGAACTCCTCAGCTAGACTGGCGTGCCTGAGTTTTGTTCCCAGCCCTGGAGATCAGAACAGGGCCTCCTTGGAGCTTAGGGGCACCGCTGGCCAGTTTCTTCCAAACGCTCGCTTGTCTCCCTACTCGTCTGCTTGCTTTGACCTGGCCCGCCAATGAATCTATCTCCATTGCTGGCTCCTGGGTTGCGGCCCCCTCCCTTGGCATAGGGGAGCTCTCCAGTCCTGCCTCTATTTTCAAGGCCTCTCGCCTATGCAGGCAGCCTGGCCCCACCCTCAAGTCCACCCTACTTACAGGCAGCACCTGTACCCTCAGAGCAGAGAGCCTGCTCATCGGTGGGGAGCCTGCTTGAGCTGGGCGACTTCAAGAAGATTCTGCCAGAGCCTGGCCAGCTTTGGAGTTGGAGACAGGGGCCAAGGCACAAGAGGAACTGAGGGCAGAGAGGGACTGGGCCAAGGTCAGGCCGGGCAAGGGTAGAGCCCAGGCTGGGGTTAGCCAGCAGCCACCAGGGTCTTGGCCCTCAAGTTCCAGGCCAAGGGGAACTTTATGAAGCAGCCGATGTTGCGGCTGAGAGTGGGTGGGAAGTCACCACCAAGGGAATATCTTGTGCGGGGGCCCGGCGCTATGAGAGCAGTCGGTGTGTCTGGCTCGAGGTGCCTATGGGCAAGGAGTCAAAGAAGAGGCTGATGAAGTCAGCAGGGGCCCTGAAGCTTGGCTGAGGTGGCTGGGGCAGCCTGATGGGGGTGGATTTCTGCGGGAGCAGTGAACAGGAGTGGGTGGGGCAGGGCAGGGCAGGAGGCAGAAAGAATTCCACTTACGGTTCGAGTCAAACCCGTTTGCAGGCGAGATCAGCTACAGGGCCTGGCAGCCTGGCAGGGAGGGAGGAGTTGAGGGAAGGCTGGTGCCATCGGCTGGCTCTGTCATGGCGGATCTGGCCTGGGTAGGGATGAATCACCTGGGACATGGGAAGAGCTCGAGGTCCTGGGGCAGCGCAGCTGATGGTCCCCACTCCCTGGCTGGCTGCTGGTGGTTTTGGACACCAGTCTCATTTGTGCCTTCTAGACTTAGGGCTCTGGAGAGAGCTGGCCCATTCCTAGTGGGGCCTTGGGAGAGAACGGCCACCCTCTTCCTTACCCGTACAGCAAATCCATCACTGTGACCTCTACATTTTACTTCTTTAAGCTAGGGGCTCTTGAAGGGGCAGGGGGTCCGGAGAGGGAATGCGACACATCCTCGGTCATGTAGTGTTTAGGAGCTAGGATACCAAGCCAAATACATCCACGGTCACCAGCAGCCTAAGGTGGAGGACGGGAAGGTGTTAGGTGCTGGCCACCAGACTTAGAAGCAGAAAAACACTTGTTGGCATAAGACAGAGATGAAGTGAGGTGACTATGTACAACCCCCGACCTTTACCCCCCCACACACATATATTCACACAGACTCAGGGTCACCCCCTACCTACCTGATAAAGCCCAGGAAGAAAAGCTTGAGGACAGCTTCTAGACTCTCAATCATCCCTCAAACCTCTCCTTCTGCATATCTCATCTGACCCCTGTGTTGGTCTCCATGACCCAGTGATGACTCAGACAGGGCCCTGCCTTCCCTGAGCTCAGCACCTAGAACAATGAAGGGCGCCAGCCACGGTGCTAGATTGATATCATCGGAGGGAGCTGGGGGAGCACACAGAAGGAAGTGATCGACTCGACCGGTTGGCCCGTGCAGTCAGAGAAGGATTTACAGACACTCGAGGGAAGTCTTGAAGAATGAGTAAGAGTTCACTAGTCAGACGAGGGGACAAAAGACATTCTAGGGAGTCTGAGTGTCAGGAGCAAATGTTCCAAGGAGACAGGACTCGTGATGTATTTCGAAGGCGGAAGGAGGCGAGCGTGGCTAGAGTGTAGTAAACCCAGAAGACGAGTGGCGGGATCGGCAGAGAGGTCAGCGCAGCCAAATCCTCGGGCACCTTAAAGAGTTTGTCTTGTATGCTGAGAGCAACGGGAAGCCATCAGAGCTGCAAGCAGGAGAGTAACATGTAACTAAGTATTAAAGTGACTTCTGTGTGGAGAGTATATAGGAAGGAAGGTGGGACCAGAGGCAGGGAGACCAGCGGGGGTGGTGGCAGCGCGCGTGGAGGGAAGTAGATGGATAGGAGGGCCATTCGAGACATAGACTTCGCAGGGCTGGGTGAAGGAGGACCTGTCGGTCCACCCTTTTGATCTTGTCGTTCTAATAGGCCAACTCTTGACCTTCTCTGTTGTCTCTTGGACCGGCCCCACAGGTAGGGTTAGGGACTTCTTTTGATGTTCCCTCCATCCCAGCTCCCCACCCAGTGCCTTGCACATAGCAAGTCGTCAGTAAGCTGGATTGAATGACACACGTGCTCAAAAAGCACGAGAAGACCACAGTGATCGAATGCACTGGCCCTGGGTGTTCGGATGTGTGTCCATGCCCGGCCTGTGAGGTGGCCCTGCTTGCTGACAGGGCGCTCGCTGCCGTGCCTTGGGAACCCCGAATCCCCCCCGCAGGATGGCCTTCCGGGGTGAGAACTTCCCCGGTGCGGCCTCGCTTTTCTTCTTCTTCCCGGCCTCCGGGACTTCCTGCATGATCTCAGCCGCCAGCCCCCACTCCGCCCCCTCCCACCCCTGTGTGGGATCTCCATCTGTAAAATGGATCTAGGACCAGTAGCTCTCGACAGAATTAACCAGCAGCATCTGTGGAACTCATCGGCCCCGAGCTGGGGCCAGATCGCATTGGGCGCGGGCAGGGGCGCAAGTAGGCAGCCGGGGCCCTTCACGTGGCGGAGGCCTCCCAGCCCAGGGCCGCCGCGAGCCTGGAGGAATTTGCCTGGAAGTTTTCCACCGCGGCAGAGCCTTCTGGAGCTCGCTCCGTGATCGGTGTCGGGAGTCCCGGCCTTGATTTCTCCAGCAGCCCCGCAGGGCGGAGCCGGGAAGGGGCGGGCGGGCCAAGACACTGGCGGGAGAATGTGCGGAATGTGCCAGGCGCATCTACCTACCCCAGGAGAGGGCAGAGGAAGGGGGCCGGCCGAGGGGAGGGGCGAGGGGCGAGGCCCCGGGCGCCGGAGAAAACCTGTTTGTTCTCCTGCGGGCGGAGCCCAGTCGGCGCCTCCTCGCCGCCCTGCACGCTCCCCGCCGCGCCCCGCGCCCCGCGCCCCGCGCCCGCCGCCCGGTCCGGCCCGGCTGAGGGAGCCCGCGCCCCGCGCCCGCCCGACCCTCCGCCCAGCCCCGCGAGCCGGGCACCTGTGCCAGGTAGGGCTGTCGAGTCGCTGTAGGCGCGGCCCCGCAGAGGGGCAGCAAAGGGGCACCGGGCCCGTGCGCCAGCCCGGTGACAGGGACAACTCCGCGCCTCAGTTTCCCCATCCATAATCTTCGCCCACTTCAAGCATCCCTCACGGGCTTTCGCCTGCGAAGCAGTGCACCTTGCTCTTTGGTTTTCACTGTGAGCAAAGGGGGACTAACCGAGACAGGCAGAGAAAGCTGGCCCTGTGCATCGGTCCTCTTTCTGGCAGAGAGGCTTTGATTGTTAGTAAGTGGCCTGGGGCCAGGGTGCTCTCGGACTTCATTGCAGGCCTAAGAAGCAGGGGATCTCAGATCAGCTCGTTCACCCCGTGTCCATTTCGTAGATGAGAAAACTAAGACCCGGATCGGGGGGCTCAGGGGGCCGCTTGCCATGAGCATGCGCTGGGCACAGGGCAGTCTCCTGGAGGGCCACTGGGAAGGCAGCTGCTCAGACAGAAGGCGCCGAATCAAGTGTCGCTGGCTGTTATCGAGGGGATCTGCAGCTAGCGGGCTCTGTGGCCGGATTGTTTTGATGGGGGCAGGGGGAGCCAAGAGTCTGTCCTCTGGAAGAGCAGAGGGATGATACCTCGCCTCGGAAAGACACGGAAAGCTCAGCTCCTCCCTGCGCCTGTGCACTTTGCTCCTTCTCAGCCGGGGGCACCTGGGTGGCTCTGTCAGTCCAAGGGGGTAACTTGCCGGGCTGCCCGCCACTGGGGCTGCTGGGGCTCAGAAGAGGTTGTTGGTGGCTGTGCCTGGGCTTTGGGACATCCTAGGTGCGGTAGGAATTGTATCCGCACTCAGCCATCTGCACTTAGCCTTGACGTCATGGAAGGCTGTGCAGCTGCATCTCAGGACCAGAGTCTGTGAACCCTGAGAGAGAGCCCCTCACACCCCACCCAGCAGTGATCGAGGCCTCTGGCACCCGGACCCAGTCTGGCCTTGGTTTCACGGCACCTGGCTGGGGACAGGGAGCAGGGTTTTATGTGCCGAAAGGCCTGGACACTCGGGAGGGGCTCTGGGTTCCTGCTCCCTCCTCACCGGCTCACATAGAGCTGTGAAGGAAGGCCGTGTGTGTCTGAGGGGGGCGATGTCCTACCTTCCCAGGGGCTCTACTGAAAAACCAGGGGCAGCTCAGAGGCCCTGCTTGCCACTTAGAAGCAAGTGGCCGAGACACAGATGCACAGACGAGGGACCAGCTTGGTGCTTGTGCTGTTTGCTTCGTCACCTCTGGGCCAGCCGAAGATGGGAAGGAGCAGGTCATACCTCTTTCTGAGGTGAGGTATCACCTGCCTGACCCCCTCCATGCCCCTCTGCGGAGAGCTAACGGAAGGCGCCCAGCACAGGGCTAGGCACACAGCAGGTGCTCCAGATCTGTTCAGCGACAGAGGTGGCCCATGATCACATTGGGTGCTGCGGCTCTGAGTGGCAAAGCACAAGCGGCTGTTGGGTGCCTGGGGCAAGGGAGCAGCTCTGGCTACAAGGATCAGGGAAGGCTTCCTAGGGGAAGAGGGCTTGGGCGCAGGAGGAGCAGTTCAGCAGCTGCCAGGTCAAGGCCTGCACATCCTTCGGGGCTGCTTGAGTCCAGCCTCCCTTTGTCCCCAAAAGACCAAAGCCAGTTCTTCCTAAGCCACTGGATGTTCTACCCAGAGCTAGACAGTGCGGGCCTGGAGAGAAATTGTTTGCAGGCCTGCCCGGGGAGTGACAACCTACTTGGGGAGAGAGGCCACTCAGTAAGGAGCTGCCACCTGCATCAAAATGGTGCACTTCAGTTCCTCCTTAAATCAAGTCAGGATTGCAGGCAGACCCCCCCCAACCTGAGGCCAGTGACCCCAAGGGACAGCCAGCACTTCGCCTCGGCCACCCTCAGCCTGCTGTACTCCTTGTGTCTCTGGCTAGTGCCCCCGTGGCCTCGTGAGATCTGGCAGGACAGAGATTCTGAGCCCTCAGCAGTGGGCCCAAGACCTGGCCACCCTAGGCATTGTCACCTGGTCCCCGAACTGTCCTCAGTCGCATGCCAAGAAAACTCCCCAATTTTTCTCAGTGCACTCTGGAAGCTGGAAGCCCTCCTCCCTTCCCCACTAGGCCTCCACGGGTGACCGATCTCTTTGGTTTGGATCTTGCTTCAAGCCACAGCCCGTGCCAGCTCACATGTAACCCCAGCTTGCTTTCTGCTTGCCGAGCCCTGCGGCTGCCCTCGCTGCCAGGCCTGCATGGCATGCGATAGCACCATGGCCGGGGAGGAGGAGAGCTGCAGCCCACGTGGCACCCCGGGCCTCTGGGCCCTTATGGTTTGGATCCAGCAGGGCCTCTGCATTCATTCCCGCTGTGCCTGTAGAGGGCTGGCTGATGCCAGGACAAGGGCAGTGCACCCGGGGGACCCGTGTGCCTGAGAGCGATGCTCGGGAATGGTTGATATCATTGCTTCTGAGGGTTGGAGAGCTGGCAGGAGACTCATGAAGTGGAGCGGGGAGGTGGATGGTGGGACAGGGAGGCACCTTTACAGCCTAGGGGTAAGAGAGCGGCTGAGAGGTCAGGCTGGGTTCAAGCCCTAGTTCAGCCACAATCTAGTTGTGCAAACCTAAGCACATCACACAACGTCTGGAGGCTTGGGTTTTGTCACCTCTGCAGAAGGGATGCTGAAGCCGGGAACACCTGCTACATAGTGACCAGCAGATGGCACCTGGCACAGAGACAGGCTCTGTCAGGGACGTCGGTCGAGGCAGCTCCACAGTGTCCTCTTCCAGGAGACATAGTGGCCAGGCGTGAGGTTGGGGCGAGGTCGGGAGGAGTGTAGGTTCCCCACTTGAGGAAAAACAGTTGTTTAAAAATCACTGCTAATCTGTGCCGGTGATGCACGTGATGTCTCTTCACAGTGAAATGACTCGCCACAGAACACTTAATTCTTAAGTCGTTTCTGGATCCCTATTAAAATGTGATTCGCTTTCTTTTTGAATTTTCGCTGTTTTTCTTTTCAACCATTTATGTCGGAGGAGTTTAAAACTCACAGGAAAGTTGTAAGAATGGTACAAAGAAGTCCCCCGAAGCCTCATCTGATTTCTCACTCTTAACATTCCTGATGGTTTTCTTCAAGAAGGGGGAAGTAGACATGGAGGCACTTGTGTGACAGTAACTTTCCACTGAGGAGTGGCCATGGAGGGGTCCAGAGGTGGACAGGGCCGGTGTCAATTCGTTTATCTAAAGGGAAACTGAGGCACAAAGAGGAAGTCGATCAAGACTCATTTGAGGATTAAGAATGGAGCCAGGTGAATGTATGTCACAGATACACATGTGTGTGTTGGCTGAGTGTTTTCCGATCTCTTAGGCGTTTGGGGCACTGGGGCACAGGGAAGACTGAGAACTGACAAGGGAGGGGGTAAGGAAACGGGAGGGGCAGGTCTGGGCGGAGAAGGGACCAGGAAATGAAAGGACAAGAGGCCCCATGCGCGTCATTGTCACACCGTAATGTGAGGAGGCAGGGACACTGTCTACTCTTTTCCCATGTGGAGCGTGCTCACTTCCCATTTTAAGAGGGAGCAGAGAACGGGGGCCGCTGAGATGGCTACGGAGCTCTGTGGCCCCATCCGGGGTCGGAGAGGAGACCTGGCCTCTGGGCTCTGGGATGCAGTCCCCAGACTGCTGCTGGTTGTCACTGGTGGTCCTTGGCCTCGGCCCCATCTGTGGGCACAGCTCAGCACTCGGTTCAGCCTCCTCGGTCTGGTCCCCGCACCCGTCGGCTCAGCACGCCACTTTTTTGATGACTAGGTCGGTTTCCCAGAGGGCTCGATGTGGCCAAGGGTTGCTATGGAGACAGCGGGCACAAGGATTCCAACCACGAGAACGGGTATCCCTCAGGCAGTGCCTGCTTTAGACTGAAAACACACACAAAAAAAACAAAATCTCAAAGCCAAAAACTGTACTTACCTCCCCACTTCTGCCAGGCCAGCTCCTACTCATTCTTGGCAGGGCACCTCCCAAGGCCGCTGTAGGCTGTCTGTCTGTCTGACCAGCACCCAGCCTGGCATCTACTTTCCACAAAGGCCTGTGTAATCCATGGAAATGTGGCCTTGGGCATGTGATTTCCCGTCTCTGGGTCTTCACATTCTTATCCCCAAATGGGGACAGTGATAAAAGGTCAGGGTGAAGCTCAGGGGACTTTGGGCCTGAGGTGGACAGAGAGGTAAGAAGGGAGGGGCCTGGGAGGAGCCTGGGCAGGGAGAGGGCTGCCGGGAGGAGGAGGAAGAGGCCTGCCCAAGGTCAGCTGGGATGGGAGCCGTTGTGGGTGATCACCTGTAACTATGAAAAGGAATTAGCTTTGGCCAATGTTAGGGGGCAGAATGTGGGGGCACTTCAGGTGTTAAGCTGGGCCTGCTCTGTCAAAGGCATATGGGTGAGGGTATTCTGGAGAGGGGAGTGGGGTTGCGATGAGGCCAGGCTCCATGACCCCCAAGTCCCTTTGCGTTGACGTACACATCTGGGTCACATCTGCCTAGGATGGAGAACCTGCCAGTTCCTAGGCCGCAGAGACAGCTGGGTGGGGGGATGGGGGACAGAGCCAGCCAAGGCCGCTCAGGAGGGATCCCAGGGTTCCTGTGGGCCCCTTCCCGTGGTACAGCGGGGGATGCGGAGGCCCTGGAAACAGTGGGACTAGCTCATGTAGGTGGCTCTGGCAAGAGGTTGAGTTTGTGGTGAGGGCTTCTGGACCCCACTGTGTCCTGCATGTTGGCCCTCTCTAGGCCCAGGCCTCCGCAGAGACACCTCAGAGGGCTCTGCAGGAGGCCAAGAGTCCAAGCCACTTCTAAAATGGCCCAGTCACCCCCAAAAGTCGCCTATATTCAGCCCGCCAATCCACCTCAGACGTCTGCCTCCCAGGGCCCTTCTGGTGCTGACGCCAAGAAGTCTAGATCCCGGGGTATTGGGAGTGGGATGGGGCGGAGGTAAAATTCTAAACTTTCATGCAGAAGTCATTTACCTGTAAAGCACATTTACAAATACTCCCCCCATGCAATTTTTTTCCATATTACATTTTCCCCTCTGCAACCCGAGTCTCCAGCTCTTTTTTTGCACGTGGTGCACCTCCTTCCTGCCGCCCCAGTTCGTTGGCCTCCAGGCGGGACCCGCAAGACTGGAGCGTCAGGGGCGCGTCAAGTGCTCTGCTCAGGCACTCACGCTGGCCCCCGGGAGCTGCGTGCTCAGCAGCAGGTTGCGGGGCTTGGAGATCCAGCTGCTCAGCTGTCACTGTGGCAGGCTCTGAAGGGCCCCTTCCCCCAGACTGCTGCAGACACCCTCTGTGCCCCAGGAACCTCTGGAGCAGCAGCTTCATCATCATTATCAGCGGCGGCGGCGGCAGCGCCCGCTCCACAGGAGGCTGCTTCATAAAATGGGACTTTTGATCATTCCAGTCCTTTTGGCCTGGGGAATCAGGTCAGCTGCCTGCGTGCCGGCGTAGGTCTGTCTGGGTCCAAACGTAATCAGCCTGCCAAGTGTGTGCCTTGAGAAAGGACTGGAAAAAGGCACCTGAGCAGAGGGTGAAGTTAGCGGCACCCTGACTTTTAGCGTCCCCAGTCCCCTCACACTCCATGCCATGTCGTGCTTGGGGCCTTGGCGCCATTTATCTTTGCGTTTAAGCCTTTCTCAGCCTGGCCTATGATATGCATGCCGACTCATCCTTCTTGGGGAGCCTGGCCCACAACCTGGGCTCTCCCTGCGAAGCTGGGCCTTTGACCTGCAGAGGATGCTTCAGAGGGAAGACAGGACAGGGAGGGAGGCTCTGAAAATGGCACTGCATGGCATCCTGTGCCCCTGGTGACGACAAGAAAGGCTGCGCTGGAGCCCACGTCTTCTCCCCTTGTCCAGATGCAGGGGTCAGAGCAGGCTTTGAGAAAAGGGCTTTGTCTTCAGCCAGAGGGCGAGTGGCATTGTCCTGACAGAAGCAGGACTCGGACTCCTTGTTAGCGTGCTTTCTTTTGCACTTGAGTTGGAAGGGACGGTACGGATGTATGGCTTTGAGGTCTTGACCAAGTCTTCCATGTCTCCGATGGCAAGTGTGCCCCTCCTGTGCAGTGACGGTACACGGGTCCAGCTGGCTTGTTTCTGAGGCCTTCTCGGCATCTGTTACTCCCCTCCCCTTCAGGCTCAGGGGCTCCCAGAGGGACGCTCTCTAAGGAAGGACAGTCTGGAAGAAGACACCTGGTGTCAGACAGGCCTCCCCAGCAGGTGGGCTTTGACTAACTCACTGTCGCCCTTCCCTTAGTGACACAGACCACCTGGATCCTGGATAGTTTATTACCCTGAAAGAGCTTGAGAGGAGCCTCTCGCCAGCACTTACACACGAGAGAGGACTCTAACCTTGAAGGTCAAAGGCATTTGCTTAAAACACACCGAAAGGGGACCTGGATATCTATTCTGGAAGGCGGCTCTAAGGCACAAGAACTTTCCTTGGAGTCTTTTCCCTGATGCCGGGGCCACTGGAGGCTCTTTGTCCAAAGGGTGCATTTACAGTGCAGATGAGCAAGTGCCTCCCCCACGCCCAGAATCCTCCATCCCAAGGCAGGTCTCCCAGCAAGCTGGGCTGTCACACAGGTGAGCAGGGACACAGCTTGGGAGGGGAGCTCGGACAGCCTGGAGCCTCAGGGTTGTAGAGACCAACTCACGCTGTCATAAGAGAACCAGAGAGGACAGGTGTAAAAGCTGGAGTCTCCTTGCAGGCTTCGTTTTTTCATGAATTCGTCATGGACACCTTCATCCAATTGTGTGGTGCCAAGGCTCCGTGGGCAAAAAAGAGTCTGCTTCCTGTCAGGCCACCCTAGCAGCGCCCAGCGGAACGATCAGAACTGGCTGGGCGCGCCCATCTTAGGAAGAAGTTGCTGAGACATGAGACTTTTCATCACGTTACCTCTCCCCTCATCACCTGCATGGGAGCATTTATGTGTCTGCTGAAGTGATGTGGGAGGCCATATTTTGGGGCTCTGCCTCTGTGAGGGCTCCCTGCCCCAGAGCCCCAGGAAAGTGCTCGAAGACAGAGCTTCACTAAAACGTGGCCTGAGGTTGGCCCAGGAATGGCCCCCTGCACTGGGTAGCCCAAGGCCTTGATGACTTCATCCAGATGTCACTTGCCACATCCGTATTTGGTCACTGGGCTTGGCTGCATGGGCTGCTGCTTCCTCATGCCAACTTCTCACGCATGCCTAAGAGGTCCACCCAGGGCCGAGCAGTGGGTTTTGGTTCTAAGAGACCAGAACTATGTGCGATCACTTCCGGTCAGGGGCGGGGCCCCTCAGAAGATGGGTACATGTGGGGAAACGCAGCTGGGCTTCCTCCCAGCTCCCTGGGAACAGACCGTCACAGCTCACCTCTGGCGAAGCCCTAACCCTTACTCTTCTGCTCAGGGCGCACGCACACGGGCTCGCTCACGATGGCCAGCGCCTAGCACACGCACATTCAGACAAGCCCCAACACCCGTGCCCTCTGGCTGTGGCTCCCACGTGTGCAGTAATGTTCCATGCTCCTGGAAGGCCAGGCTCAAGGCGTTTTGTTCCTCTTCCCTCCCAGTTTAGCTAGGAGGTCCCCGCATGGCATCCAGCAACCCCCATTCCCTTGCCACCCAGGTTGGGAGAAGGGCAGTCGCTCAGCCTACTGTTTCCTTTGACACAAGCCCTTGCCACAGAGATCCCAGGCCGGGGGGCCTGGGTGCCGGGGTGGGCCCGGCTGCCTGTGTTGACAGGCCCGGCTGCCTTGCCCGCTACTCAGTGTGCATCCCATTGTCTGGAAGAGACCAGCTCTTCCTAGCTCTGCAGGGGAAGCAGGGAAGGACATTGCAATCCTGGGGTGGGCTGGCATGGAGGCTGCAGCTACACCAGAGTGAGGGCCTCAGGATGGGGTGACAGACAGGGGCTGGCAAGGGCCGCCAGGCAGATGGGGCTTCACGCCTACACCATGCCCGTGGCTATTGCGGCCTCTGCCCGAGGTGGGCTCTGCACCTCTACACCTTCCTCCTCTTCTGTAGGCCCCTTTTCCTTCCAGGTTAGTGGGAGACGCAGACATTTTTAGTGTAGGGTGGTCAAGAATGGGACCATGCTGTGTCCCTGAGCCAGGGGAATGTAGGACTTGAAGGCTCCTCTGGGAGCTGCCTACTGGGCTGAAGTTCAAGGCCATCTGGCAAGGAGGTGCGTGCGAGGGCAAAGACACAGAGGCCTGCTTGGAAAAGGAGGTGCGCACAACTCGGGGAGTCGAGCAGGGTGGCTGTTCTAGAAAAATTTCTCCAAGTTGTTCTCATCTAGGACACGGAGCATGTGCTTGTGAGGTGCGGAGTGTCCCCTCCTCCTGCCGCTTCGTTCTCCATCTCTCTGTCCTCATGCATCAGCGAAGCATTTGCGTCACTGTCTGCAACTCCTCCCTGTCCCCTCTCCCGCCCTCCCACTAATCTGCTGGCATCAGCTGCAGGATAAGCTCCGACTCCACGACTCCAGTGACAACACCAGGCTTGCTGTGGCTCTTTGCTCCCCCAACATTGGCTCCTCACTTCTGTCTGTCCAATCAGGGCCAGAGGCCGTTTCCCTGCAAGGTTGCTGGGCAGCCTTGAGAGGCCGTGGAGCAGGAAGGAAGGGGCGACGGTAGCGTGTCCACTGACAGTCAGGGGCCATCTATATCAGGGAGGGCCTGTCCCTGTCTCCCCTTGCCTGCCCCAAGAGACATCTGCAGGATGATGGGAGAAGGAGAAAGGATGGGGTGAAGGGCCAGGAGGGATGGCTATGGACACCCACCTGGTGTCTGAGGTGGCACCTGCTGGAGGGAGGAGACCGGGACAGGCTGGTGTAGTTAGAGTGTAGGGTTCTGCTTGGAGTTGGCCATGTCTAGTGGCAGATAAGCCACCCGTTTCTTTGGAGACTCGGGCCAGGCCCATAAGCAGGGCGATATGGCAGTTCTTAAGGAACCAGACTTCTCCCTGTCGAGGTAGAAATGGGGTAGTCAGAGTGACTGTCCCAACCAGAAATGTGCTCCTGTGGGCTGTTTGGGGAATGAGGACACCCGCCGGCATCAAGACACCGAAGTTCCAAGGAGTGTCACAAGCTCTAGTTTGGGGATGTTCTGCCGGGAGGAGCCCTAGACCGCATGTTCACAGGCTTGGTGGTTCAGCACCACTTCGCGGATGAGGAGATCGAGGCTCAGAGAGTAGGACAGTGTCACGGCTATGTGAGGCCACTTGGAGATGAAGAGCAGAGATGTCTTAACTCTCAGGTCAGGTGTCCCTTCTGCATGGCAGGGCTCACGTGCCAGGGACAGTGTAAGACTGGAAGGCGGGGGCAGGCGGGATGTCTCCTGCCCCACTTTCGAAGGCAGCTGGAGATGGAACAATCCAGCAATGCCGTGTCCATCTCGCTTTGCACGCCACCCTCTCCGTGGGGTGAGTGGGCAGGCACGCCGGCCCCAGTCAGAGCGGCTTCTGTGTTTCGTGTCTTCTTGGACTTGGTCGGTATCTTGCATCTCAGACGCAGAGAAGATGGAGCGTGTGGGGCAGCAGGGGTGTGCGCTGGCCTCCTCCCTCGAGCGGGTTCCGGGGTCCGATGCGTGGAGTGGGTAGTGGCTGGTGCAAGATGAAAGGCCGGGCGGACACTGTGTGCGTGGCCGGCCGCGTCCAACAGTCCCCTCCCTCCAGCAGTGCGCGCCAGCGGCTGAGGCCCAGTGCCGGGCTTTGGAGTGTGCCGGGGGCGTGCCCGGGCCACCCGCACCCGGGCCCTTCACTGCGAGGGGCACGCCCAGCCGTGGCGCACGGGGGCAGCGGGGCCGCCGAGGAGCCACGGCTATGACCCCGGCTGCGCCCTGCGCCCGCCGGAGGTGCTACAAGTGTGGCCGCCCCGGGCTCCTTTGCGCACGGTGAAGCGGGGCTGACAGCGCTGTCGCTGCCGCTGGCTGCAGACCTGCTGCCCGGCGGGCACGTGCAGACCCCGGCCCTGGGCGCCCGCCTCGTTGGCGGGCTCGCGCTCCGCGCCCCCGCGCCCCGTGGAAGCGCAGCGCCGAGGCGCCCATCCTGGCAGTCGCGTCTCCTCGCACCATTGCTGCCGACATCCGCGCTCAGAGCATCCCCTCCCCCACGGCCTTGTCCCTGGGGACAGCGCCAGAGAGCCTGGCTGCGCGGTGACGGGGTGACGGGGTCGGGGCACAGGCCCGGGGATGGGGACTTGTCTTCGGCGCCTGCGAAGTGCATTCCTTCCGTGCCGCTGAGCCGCCCGCATCTGTGAGAAGCACAGCGCCCGCTGTCCCTCCCGCCGGCGCTGGTGGGCAGGGGGGACAGAGGCTCCTGGGGGGAGCGTCTGCGCCCTCGGCAAGGCCCCTCGCAGCTCCGCACCGCACGGCGGGCCCCGGAGGCCCAGGACGCCACGCCCCTGGCCCTTGAGATGTCCACCCAGCAGAGGGACAGAATCCCCAGGGCCGCTGCCCCGCCCCCGTTTGCTCCCCTGGCGCTGCTCACCTGGTGGCAGCTTTTGAGACCCGGCGTCGGCCACCCAGGCGGCCCCGGCTCCCGTTTCATTTGCTTAAACCGCTGCTTGTTTAGTCTTCAGCGCGTTCTTGGTAGGAAAATTAAAAATACAGAGGAGCAAAATATTTTCTTATATATCCTTTCGGGTGTTTCTTTGCACGCGCATTTTTATGTTAATATATTTTTGAGTGAATGACAGCATCCTACACATCTCATTTTCAAACTTGCCTTTCACTTAACGATATATGGAAACCATACACATGAAGGCTTGTTCAATATCACATCTATCGATATCATTTGTAATGGCTGCACAGTGTGTGCTCGAATGATGGATCATCATATGTTTAAAAAGGACCATTGGGAATTTAGATTACGGCCAAATCTTCACCATCACATCGGACACTGCAATGATGCTGTCTGTACACCTGGTTCGTTTACGCGGGTGTGTCTTTAGGAAATAGTGCCAGATGTGAACTGCTGGATCAATCGGGCTTGCCCTTTCTAAGGCTTTCAAGACATGTGGACATTCGTCCTCCAAAAAGACACCCTTGTTGACCTGACTACCAACGGCACAGGAGAGCCACCCCCCCATTCTCTGAAGCTGCTCCCATCTGCAGTGAGGGTTTTCCCAGTCGCCCCTTCATTAGGTGGCCAGTCTACTCCACTCTCTGAGAAGGGAGGGAATGGTGGGGCTGACAGGAGACCTGGGGTCAAGAAGGGGTGGTGATGTTTGGTAAGTCAGAAGCATGGCCCCTGCCACTCTCCAGCCCAGCAGCAGGGGTGGTCGGTGCAGTCTGTGTGCTGGGGGCGTGAGTGGTCCCTAGATTCTGTCTTCGCTGAGGTTGGGGGAGGGGGCAGGTCTTGTCTGGGAAGGGCAGGAGAGCTGGAGGGAAGGGCCCCAGGCGGGCAGGCAGGACAGGAGGGAGGCAGGAGGGAGGGAAAGCTGGAGGGCCACCTTTCCAGAGATGCCGAGGCACATGGTCTGTTTGTAGCAGTGTCGACATTGACCGGGGGTGGGGCGGGGGGGTGGATCAAAAAGGCTGGGTCAAGGGACTGGATTGGGGAGTTTGTCCCAAGTTTTAGTCAATGGGGAACCCACAGAAGCTGAGTGAAAATTGAGGCCAAGTGGGATTAGGGGCCATGAGTGCTTCTGGAAGGAGGTACGGATAAAAGCAAGCGGCCTAGGAAGGATATCAGAAGTGACCGTGGCCTGAACCGGGGCTGATAGAGGGAGGAGGCATGAAGAGGAGGGAGAAGCCAGCTCTCTACCTGGAACCTAGATTCAAACCTCACGTGTCCATCTGTCCGGCCGGCACTCATCACTTTAAAAGAGCTGCCTTCCTCTTTAGTCCTGTAGAAAGACCACTTTTTGGGTCTTTCAAATATATGGTCCCATCAACAAAAGACAATTGACTCCTGAGATGAACCGCCAGCCCTGGTCTTTGCCTGAGTCTTCTGACTGGGATCTTAGCCATAAACAAGGGGCCTGGGACAGCATAGGTGCCACCCCAGCTCTGCCTCCCTCACTATGGCCCATCTGCGTGTGTGTGGAAGTAGCTTACTTGGTTCTGATGAGGCAGGAAACTTCCAGGCAACGTGGCTAACAGGTTTGTCAAGAGGAGACCGATGAATTCCTGAAGGAACCCGAGGATTAGCAGTTCCTGAGCTGAGGCCAAGAGGAAGTGAGGGACCCGCCCAAGGTCTCCCAGTCGGTCAGCAGCACCAGGAAACCAATGGACCAAGGTCTCAGGCAGCGACTCTATCTGTGTGCCCTGCCCAGTGGGGCCACTCCATGAGTCGCTGGGATGGGACAGTTACGCCTGTGAGGATCACCTATGGAATGCGCTCTGTTCAGTAGAAGTCTGACGTGGCCGCCTTGGTGATGAGGTGCCGTTCCTGGCGCAAAGCGAGCTTGGGCCTCCTGGGCTGCTCATTTGGTGCAGTTTATGGGAAAGCCAGCTCTTGCTGACGTGGCAAATTTGGTTTGCTCTTGGTCCCCTGCCCTGCCCGTTTCAGTGTGCCCCGACCTCCACGGAAACATGTCCAGGTCTTGCCAGCTGGCAGCAGGGCCCGGCTGCTCGGGTCTGGCCCTGGACTGGCCCAGAGGGTGGCAGGCCCCTACAGGGAAGGCTGCTCTGCCTCAGGATTATGCTAGCAGAGTCAGGGCTCCTGCTTCCCATCATGCCCGCTCATCTGAGCCTCCGAATCCTCTCGTGAGGTCCAAGAGGCCAGCTGTGACAAGTCAGGACTGCGACTAGACCCATAACGCGGGCCTTCCGTGTCCGTGCAGCACCAGGCCAGTCCCAGCCTCTAGAACCAGCTTCCTCACCCCAGGCCCTCCTGGGGCGAACAGGCTTCATGGTGCTGTGAAGCCACAGAGACCACTGCGGCCCACCCCTCACTGGCCACAGGAGGGCAGCACTGGGCCGAAGGGCCGAGAGTGGGCAAAGAGATAGAGCAGGGCTAGAAGACAGGAAGAAAAAGCAGAGCACAGGATGTCCCCAACTTCCGAGACACAGCAGCAAGCCTTCACCAGATGCCCACCCTTGCCCGGTCCCTGAGGACCACTAGGAGCTGGCAGCTGGGTCCCAGGCTTTCCTCACTGGAGATGGAGCCAAGCCCTGAACCTCCCAGGGCTGTGCGTCCCCAAGCTATGATCATGCTGATTGAGGACCACCCACAGTCCCCTCTCCAAGTGGGGACAGGCTCCTGTCTAACCGTCCTGTGATCTTTGCTGTGCCAGGCAGGTGGTGCCAGGCACTTGTAAGACATTTTTGCATTCTTTCCTTACAGCGATCCTGAAGGGTAGACCTTTTTTTTTAACCCCCATTTTATAAATAAGAACACTGAGGCAGCCTGGTGAGGTCAGCTGACGAGCCCGAGGTCTGTCAGACAGCGACTAAGAAGTCAGAGAGGATGGTCCAACCCAAAAGTGGCTGGTCCCCCAGCCTCCGACACCCCTGCTTTCCCCTGTCCCTCCTTCTGAGTCCGCCAGTGCTGGCCCTCGGGAGCCTGTTAGTCTGTGTGGCACTGTGAAGGCTCCTTCGCTACCACTCTGCCTACACTAGCTGGGACCTGTAGTCTGGCCATTAGAACTGTCTAGGAGGGCTTGCAGTCTGCCCTTATCAGCCATCTCTCGAACAGACAGCTCCTGGCAGCCCACGCCTTGCTCCCCAGGAGACCGTCTTCCCCTGGGCACATATATGGGTGTGCCACTCACGGTGGCCGATCCAGTGAGTGTTCTCTCTCCGGCCCCTACCTGCCACCCAGGACTCTACGAGCTCTTGTTTCCCAATGCCCGAAGGACAGTCTGGATGGTCTTACTGTGCCAGGGATCACATAGTGACCCGCAAGCCATTATAAATAAATAAAGTGACAGACATGTGCTTGCCTTTGCCCCAGGAGCCCTGTTGATTCAACTGAGAAGGAACCCGCAGAGCAGACACCATGAGTATCTCAGCTCTCGGAGGCAGCAGCAAAGGTAACGCCTGGGCTCCCTCTCGTCCCAGTCTTGGGTTCAGCATATGGCTGCCTTCTTCCAGGCTGGCCCTGCCAGGGCCACGAGTGCTGCCACGAGGGCAGCAAAGTGAGAGTGGCATATTGGGAGGGCTGGAAAGGAAGCTCAGGGTCCCGGGATGGGGCTCCCCTGCTGAGGCTGTGTGGCCTTGCCCCTGCCAGGCAAGCCTCTCCCAGCGGGCGAGGAAGAGCGCAGTAATGTCCTCAAGCAGATGAAGGTGCGAACCACTCTGAAGGGAGACAAGAGCTGGATCACCAAGCAGGACGAATCGGAAGGCCACACCCTGTAAGTCCCGCAGGTCGGGAGGGCTGCCAGCAACGGGGTGGGACTGGGGTTGTGCTCCACAGGTCCCGTCCACACCTGGAGATGCTGAAGGCCTTCCATCATTCAGAGCTCAGCCAGGCAACGTGGCCACAGGCCAGAGGGGAAGGCAATGCACCTAAGGGCAAGACTCGACCAAGATCACGGGGTGGGAAAGCCCCGGGCGCCGGGGTGTGTGTGCATGTGTGCATTCTCCTGTGACATATGGAGGCAGGCCAGGGAAGAAGGTGAGATGCGAATGCTGGGTGAAGTTCTTGGGGTACATGTACCGCACCTCCCTCAGCTGCCTCGGGGCCCAGCAGGCAGCCTCTGGGATGGAGGCCACGAGGTAGCTGATGGCAGGGGTCTGAGAGCTGCTCTTTTTGGGACCCCTCTTTCTCCAGAGAGCTGCCCTCTAGCCGGAGTCGTGCCACATCCTTTTCTTCAGCTGGGGAGATCCAGAAGGCCAGGTAAGAGGTGGTACCCAGGTGGCCGGTGGGGAGCCCCACGCTGCAGTCCTTAAGGGACAGGGAGGGAGCCCGTGCTGAGAAGGGACGTCGGGGTCTGCAGTGAGTCATTTGACATCCACGAGAAGGATATATTTTTTCCACTCTGCCCCCTCTTGGGAAAGGGAACTTAAGAGTCACTGGGTCCAGTTCCCTGGCCTTGCTATGTGGCCTTGGGGCTGGCTGCCTCCCCTCCTGGGCCTCCATGGTTCCACCTGTCAACTGGGATCAAAGATGTCCTTGAGAACCCCCGGTGGGGAGGGAGACCACCTCTGAGGTGCTTTGAGAGTCACACATGAGTCCCTCCGTAGGTAACCCTGTTTGCTGAGTGCTCCTTGTAATAGGCATGTCGGGGGAGACACACACATTTGTGCCAACTGTCTCTGAAGTTCAGGATGACACATTTTGACAGCTGGCCGAGGGGAACTGCCCATCCCCTCTCTATTTTGAGGACTTTTGCGTGGACGTGTCCAGGGAGGCTCTGCAGGAACTGCGCCTGAGAAGCGAGGGGGTGAGGGCCCCAAAAATTCAGGCTCAGTCCTTGCTCCAAACAGCTGGCAGTTGGCAATGAGTACACTACCAACTGAGGTCCTTTCTCAGGTGGTGGCAGAGGCAGTGGCAGCAGCTGGAAGGGAAGGGTCCAAGTTCACTGCTAGCCCCAGGGGCTGCCTCCACTAACTGTGGCCTTGCCTATCATCCCTCAGTGACTCAGCACCTGCCACCTGACAGGTCCTGTGCTGGGCACAGAGGACACGGCCCTCTCCTCAGGGAACTGACATCTTAGCAGGGACCATGGATACGACCCAAGTAGAGAGATGAACATATAAGAGAGAATTGTGGTTAGTGAGGTTGGCAAGGACCTGACGACGGTTCAAAGGTAGTGGATGCGTGGGAGGACTTGTTTACTTTGTAGGGTATAGTTCTCACCTTGAGCTTTGGTTTCGGGGTACATTTGGGAAGCATGTCCTGTGATTCAGGGCCCAGAGCAGGGGTACCCGGAAGTCTACATAAACCTTGGCTCTCATTCTCCCCCCAAGGGTGGGGGTGGGGTCCAGGGCTGACCAGGGGCCAGGGCCTAGCCTGTCCAGTACAGAGATATTTTAGCCAAAAATATTCGTAGTGGCTAGAAGGGATAAAAGTGACCTTTCTCTCTTGGGTCCCACACCAAGAAATAGTGTTCCTGAAACCTGGTCACCTCCAGGAGACTGTCTCCGGTTAAGGACAGAGTCTACACACATGGGATCCCTTTAGACCCCGCTGCTCCAGCCTCACGCTCCCGTTTCTACGCAGAGTTCTTGTCTCTTGCCCCTGAGCCCTGGCTGCCCACGCTGCCAGCCCTTGACTTTCACCCCATTCCCCTGAGTCCTCTGAGCCTCCTCGGTTGTCCCCAAGCTGAGAGTGCCGAGCCCGTGGAGCCTAATGCTTTCTAGCCACTGACCTAGCCTTGGCCATGCCCTTGGGTCCCAAACATCCATGAAGACTTGTGATGTGGGCGTCCCAGGGGCTGGAGGAGGGGAAGCCCCAGAGGCATGGGAAGGGAGAGTCAGCTGGCCTTGGGTGGCTCATGCCTGGGTTCTGCCCCTCGAGCCCTGGTGAGCCTTCCTGGAAAAGGCTGTACGGAGGAGGGGTCCGGTCGGGAGCCCCCTGCCATGGCCCGAGCCCCGGGCCTCTGACATGGAGCCTCCAGCCTGAGCTGAGCCAGCTCCAAAAGCAGAGGATAGGAGGGCAGTTGGCAATCCCAGAAGACCTGTCACTCAGGGGACCGCTGGGCCCTGGCGGGACAGGGAGAAGCCAAACTTTGGAGGGCTTGTCTCTGCAGCAAATGCCCAACCATAGACCACACGTTCCTGGACACCTGCTGTGAGCCCGGGCCATCAGCCACGGGAACTTTTCCTGGGGAGGATGAGAGAGACAGGCAGAACAGAGCAGAGCAGGCACCAGGCTACGGGTACAGGGTGGCTATGTCTCTTGGGAAGCCCCTGGCGACACCTCCCCTTGTTCTGACTGCACTTGTTCACCCACCGGCAGAGCCGCTTTGTCGTGGTTGGGGGGCAGGAGAAAGTACGGCCCCCTGGCAAGGCGTTGCTTCACTTCATGCTTTTTTTCCCTCGGCAGGCCTACGAGCACAAGGGCTCCCAGTGGCTATATCATCCGGTAGGTGATGGCAGAACCCGGCCCGCCTCCCCGCGCCCACTCACACTGCCCCCTGGCTTCTCCCGAGGAGCTCACTGGGCTGCTTCCTCTGGGCTCTCTTTTAGGGGTGTGTTCACCAAGCCCATAGACAGCTCGGCCCCGCCTCAGCAGCACTTCCCTAATGCCAACGGAGCTCCGAAAAGGTGTGTCCACGGGGTGCTGGCCGGCCAGCCAGTGGGGGGCTGTGAGGGCCTGGGCCGGGCTCATGGCAGAGAGTACTCTGCTCATTACTGAGTGGGAGGTGGGTGGCAGCTGTTTCTGTATAGGGTTGAGCCCTGGAGAGCAACACAGGGGTGACCAGAGGCAATGGGTTGGGGCAGGATGCAGCTGCACGGCAGGGACTGTGAGTCCCCAGGTAGATGCGTGGCCTGGTTCAGTCACTCTGGTCTCTGAGCCATTACCGGTGACCTTGCCCTTGAGCCAGTCCTGACTTTTAGGAAGCTTTGACTTGCTGATTGACTGCAGTGAGCTGTATGCTTTAGGCCACTGGTCCCCGACCTTTCTGGCACCAGGGACCGGCACTCCTATGAGAATCTAATGCCTGATGATCTGAGGCGGAGCTGAGGCGGTGATGCTGGCGCTGGGGAGCGGCCGCAAATACAGACGTAGCTTCCCTCGCTTGCCCGCTGTTCACCTCCTGCTGCCCAGTTCGTAACAAGCCACACACCAGTACTGATCTGCGACCTGGAGGTTGGGGACTCCTGCTTTGAGCCGCCTTCTTCCCGGCAGGCTCAGGTGGCATACTGTCAGAGTAACTTCGTGTTAGGCTGAACCGGAGTTCTAGCAGAAAGTCAGGGCCAAGGGGGCTGGGTCCGCCCTTGGCAGGAAGTCTGACCTGCTCAGGGTGGCGCAAATGTTCTGGGTGTCTGGCAGAGCTGAGAGCAGACAGGAAAGGCCACCAGCATTCTCTCATCCACCTACCACATGCCTGCTGGGCTCTGCGGGCAAATCTGGAGGCGAGAAGGAGCCTGCGGGTGCGCACATGAAAACTCCTTGCCTCTCCAGCACCGCAGGTTTGGTGAGAGCGGCTCCCGCTGGGCCTCTCCGCCCCTCCTCCTCTGGCTACAAGATGACCACCGAGGATTACAAGAAGCTGTGAGTATGCTGTCGCACACACAGCTCTGTTCCCTCCTCCAAGGAATGAGCCCAAACACCGGCCCGCTGAGGGCAGCGGGCCGCTTCCCCGGACCACAGTCCAGGAGTACTAGTCCTGCCGGCCTGACGTCCCAGCCACTTGATGCTCTGGCCAGGAGGCCACCAGCTGGTGACAAGCCCCGGAAAGTTGGATGTCCAGTGGGTCTTGAGAAAGGGTCATGGGTCATGACCCTCCGGCTGCTTCTGGCTGGCTATATTTCCTGGACAGGCCTCTGCACCCCTTTGGGCTGGGGCCTGATAATCCTAAGCATGCTGCTGCCTCTGGAAGCCATCACTTATGGGCGTTTTGTGCCTAAATCTGAGCTGCTTCCTGGTTGTCAATCTTTGGGGTTTCCTCTGGGGTTCCCCTCGTGGCCCATACCAAAAGCCCATTCCTGTGTGCCCAGAGGTGCGGGTTCTGTCTTTATATTGTTTGTTTCTTGTCACCATTGTCCAGGGACACGGAGCGGCTAGGGAATGTTTCTGGAGAAGGGGCGGGGTTTGAACTGGCTCTTAAAGGACAGTTAGGGAGAGAAAGGAGGGCCGGCTCTTGAGAAAGAACAGTGCCATGAGCAAAGGCCCAGGGAGCAGGGGTGCAGGCAGGGGACGGAGGAGCCATAAGCGCCAGCACCCTCAACCCCTCCATCGCCCCCTCCCTCAGGGCACCTTACAACATCAGGCGAAGCTCAACCTCAGGGGCTGCAGAAGAGGAGGACGTGCCGTTCTCTTCCGATGAACAGAAACGAAGGTGACGGTGCCCACTGGGCGTCCCAGGGGTGGGACTGGGGACCAAGTCTGCGCAGACCGGTGAAATAGGGGTTGATAAAATTTGCCAGGTGGGGTGATAAAATTTGCAACATGTAAGACATCAGCGCTGACCTGTGCTCTGGAGAATTGCTTGCTAGCAACAGCTGTCATCCCTTGAGACCCAGAGCCACCCACATAGCTCGGGCAGCTCAGGGGACCCTCTTATGAACTGTCTACGGGGCAGAACCTAGGTATAGAGGTTGGGAGAAAGCCTCATCTGTGGGTGGACAGTGGGTGGGAGGTTCATGCTTCAGGACTGCGCGTCAGTCTGTTAAAAAGGATCCCGAGCAAATCGGACCAAAATAGGCAGCGCAGGGGACGCCCAGTGTGTGCTGTGTGCGCAGAGTCGGGGCTGGGCCTGCAGGTCTGGGGGACAGGGCCAGGCTCCAGAGGTTCCAATACCCCCCACCCCAAAGTAAAACAGGCGCTTGGACAGCAGCTAGGCCCTAAAGGAATAAATGCACCCAGGCTCAGCCTGTCTTTCCCCAATCCCAACATCTGCCAGCCCCTCTGTGGCTCCGGAAGCAGAGCAAAGCCCCCTACAGATGGGCAATCCTAAGGGCAGAATGCACAGTGGCAGGGGTCCCCGGGCCTGACAGGTGCTGGGGAAGAGCCAGGCCCCCTGGCATCCATTGATCAGTCTGCCACCAGCTGGTTGTGTGACCTCATGCAAGTCCCTACGGCTCCGCGTGCCTCAGTTTTCTCATCTGTAAATCATGAATGACTAGCACCTACCTTCCTGGGGCGTCAGGATTCAAGGAGCCAGCGTGGATTGGCAACATCCTGTGTCGATAAACGTGGGCCGCCCTTCCCTTGGTCTCTACTTCTCTGCAAACAGTCTTCGGAGCAGGCACTAAACGGGGTTCGCTCCCTTGTTTCAGTGGGGTGTCTCGAGCCATCCCGAGTACCTGCCCTTTAGATGTCCCCTCCCTATGCCACTACAGGTCAGAAGCTGCAAGCAGTGTGGTGAGGAAGACAGCCCCCCGGGAGCGCTCCTACGTCCTGTCAGCAGCCAAGAAGAGCACCAGGTCAGTGGCACGGTGGGAGACACAGCTCAGCCACCGGCTGGAACAGTTCCCCTCAAGGCCCTGGTCTTCCTGTGCCTGGTGAAGGGTGTGGTGAGTGGGCCCTCCCAGCCGGACCTTTTGGGATTCTCCAGTACACTTTCTGGAAAACCGAGGGGTCTGGCTGCTGCCATCAGGCAGGGTGCTAGGAATGGGAGAGAGACCCAGGACCCTCTGCGGTGGGGTGATCAGGATGCCACCTGTGTAATCCATGCATCCTGCACAACACATCACCCTTCTGCCTCCTTTTAGCAGCCCCGCCCAGGAGACACAGGCGCCGTTCATTGCGAAGAGGTAAGTGTCAGCAAGGAAAGCCTTAGAAGCCTGTCGCTGGCGGTGGAGAAGCCTTTTCTGTCAGCTGTACTAGGGAAAGGGTCATGTGATGGGGTGGGGTAGCTGTCCCGGAACAGGGATAGTTGTGTGGGACTGCTGGCTTCTGTCTGGAGGCCAGGTGAGCACCCGGGTGGCCATGGTGGCACATATGGCACCAGCAGCCAGTTCCGTGAAGATGGGAGCCTGGCCGAGAGAACAAAGCTTATGGCTGCAAGCTCCCATTTGCCAGTAGCTAACAGGGCTGGGTGCCTGACCCAAGATGGAGCCGTAGTATTTCCAAGGGCCTCTGGGGTTTTGAAGCAAAAGCAGCTATGGGGGCATACACGAGTTATTCCC